>NC_137653.1:20580232-20860232 GCF_963422515.1 Blennius ocellaris
GTCTATTCATCACATACAACTTATAGACATAGATCTATAAATAACTGCTGATATTAAAAGTTCACTTCAGACCACTTTATCTATCCTAATGTATCTTAATGTTATTCATTTATAACGTCCCCTTGTCCATAAAACGCTCAATAAATTGATACGATATATATATATATGTGTGTGTGTGTGTGTGTGTGTGTGTGTGTGTGTGTGTGTGTGTGTGTGTGTGTGTGTGTGTGTGTGTGTGTGTGTGTGTGTGTGTGTGTGTGTGTGTGTGTGTGTGTGTGTGTATATATGTGTATATGTAAATACATATATATATGTGCGTGTGTGTGTGTGTGTACATGTATATATATATATTTCTTATTTCTCCTACAAGAAATCCACACAATGAAGCAGTTTTTGAAACAATCAAAACAGAACAATTAAATAAAAACATCGCCAAGGACGGTGCTTGTTCGTAAGGTGTCACACTATTTGTTTTACAGAAAGTTATTTACATGTCCTATTCAGCACTATTATTTTTATTTGCAGAGCTCTCATATGTGCTCTGCTGATTTGGAGCATTAAAGCAAATGTTTCTAATTCAGTCAGACTTCACGTTTCTTTTTTTCTTTTTCTTTTTTTTTGTAACTCCTTTTCTTTTCTTTTCCTTTCTGTGTGCACTCTGGGGAGCACGAGCCTGGCCCCCCTCCACAAGATGCCGGGTCCCTGCGCCCCTTGCACCTGCCTGGCTGCAGCGACGCGCACGAGCCCAGGGTCGCGTGCAGGAGATTTTAGGAGCTTTGCATGTTTTACAAAGTTGTTGTTAGCGTGTGGGGATATAAAGCACGCATCCACACAGAACAAAAATTGACGGAGGGAGGTGCGTTTACCCTCTTTAACACATTTAATGCAAGAGGGGGTGAGAGCAGTGGGTGAGAGGCACAAAGGGAAATCTCAGAAAGTCCATCCGAAGAGAGGCTGTCAGTGCCATCAAACATCTAATATGTATCTCTGAGTCTGCAGGAACATTGTCATCTATTTATCCCATATTTATCCCAAATGGTGTAGATTTCCCACAAAGTAAAGCTCAATCAATTAATCAACCAATCAATCAATCATTGATCAATGAATAAAGGCACATTAAGAGGTATGTGGGCATAGAAAAAGTTGTGGCGTTGCCACGTTAGTCTCATTGTGCATCCTGCACTTTAGACTCTATGGATTCCACAACATATTGCGCATTTATTCCTGCTTCATTATTTCACTGCAAGTGTGAATTAAATACAAGTGTCCAGCACTCTTAAATGCCTACATTGTACAATTCCGCAAGTATAAGGATCAACTCTAAACTCTGTCAATTGCAGCTGGATGTAAAAGCTTCAACGTGCAGAAAAGCTCTCCGTGGGGAATAAGTTCAACTCCTCTGATCAGCTCACGGCAGCAGGTAACCACTGATGCCAGTTTGCGTATGTTCACCAGAGACCCGGAAGACGGGCAGCCGGCTGACGTGCCATTACGTTGCTGTGTGCCTCGTGGAGCCAAAGAAGTTTTTTTTTTTTTTTTTTTGCTCATATTCACAGAGGTTTGGGTATAGAGTGAGAGAGGAGGGAGAGCCAGAGCGCAGACACTCACCGCTCCCCGCCGGGTGACGACACGCTGCGCGCAGCACCGACTACAGGCCACCGGGCTGCTGTTGTTGTTGTTGGTATTGTTGTTGTTGTTCTTGTTCCGTGTGGTCTCCTCCAGAGCATCTTAGATAAAACACAAGGACGCTTTCCTGCCTCGGTCGAACATGTTGCACCGTGTATTTTCTGAGAGAATAGCGTTGAATCGAATGGATGCTCATTTTCTGCGGTTTGCCTGAAAAGCCTGGACACGTCGCTCAGAAATGTAAGTGGATTCCATTCACTTTTAGATCTGTTTAAATATGCAAAATACTGTCTGGAATTACTGTTTCCTATAGGAAACACTCCCGTCTGCAGCTTAGCTCATTATAATAATATTAACAATAGTTTTACATTATTATTAATATTACAAATTATAATTATTGTAATTATTACAATAATTATTGTTATAGGTTCTCTTCAGCCATTGTTGTTATATTGTAATAAATTAAGGTAAATTTGTGCATCACTGTTTGATAGCTCGACTGAGCAGCCAAGGAAGAATTTGTCTTTTATGTACTTTGTTGACTGCGATCCTGTTTTCGTGTTTTAGATCAGCTTTATATAGATTGAAATTCCGCTACTGTGTAGTGATCAATAGCCTGTGTTATTATTCTATATTATTGGATGTCTTTTTTGCAGCATTTACCAAAAGCATCGACCTCTGACATTATTTATCCTCGAGGTCGAGCAATGATTTGAACAAATATGATGCCCAACGCATATCGTTTCCATATTGTGCGTTTGGCTGTATAAAATGTTGTTAATCCGACCCATGCAGTCCAATGAATCTTATCCATCGATTTGAATGTTTCCAGCCTCAAGCTGCCGTCAGCAAGGTGCTCCAGTCCTGGAATAAAGATCCCTTGATCACGCAATAATGGTTTAGTGTATCATCAGCGTTTTATTAGTGACGACAAAAGTATTCAATTGTCACGCGCTAAAACGCGTAATGACTCGAGCAATCCTCTTTCATCAGCAGAAAGAGCAATCACATCACTACAATGGTGGAGCAGAGGCAGGGGCGGGCTGGGGGTCTCCACAGACATGCGGGAGCAGGAGTGAATGCATGGCATCTTTCTACCCCCCCCCCCCCCCCCCTCCCTGCCACCACCCCCGCGCGCCACCATCCTCCTCCTTTACCTGTGCTGCTGCTTTGTGTGCATGATCCAAATAAGAGGAAATATGCAGCAGCGCGTCCTGCACACACAGCTCTACAATTAAACAGAACGAGCATTTTTATTTTCATTTCATGAACTGAATATAAATGTACAGCCTTTACCTGTTGTGCCAGTTTCCAAACATACAAATTACATATGCATATACATATTACATGTCCAGAGCTTTTGCTTTTATTTACCTCTAACAAGAGATGTTGTTTTGAGCAAAGGATCATCTTCTCTCCATAAAATCATTTCTGTTGAGTCCATGTGTTATGTCTTTGTCCTTCTTTTTTTTTTGAAACGTTATTATTTTTTAGCACAAACTCGTTACAGAGGAGAGAGTGCCGCTCGCGCTGCAGTTATATGGTCTTGTGTCTGGGTGCTTGTGTCTATAAAGCCCCTCAGTGCCCCGGCTCCATCTAATTAGCCATGAGTAAAGGGGACAATAATGCTTCAGCTGGTTTGTGTCATTCTCTTCTCTCTGCCTCTGCTTATCTTCACTAGCCCCACTGTGGCTCCACACACACACACACACACACACACACACACACACACACACACACACACACACACACACACACACACACACACACACACACGCACGCACGCACGCACGCACGCACGCACGCACGCACGCACGCACGCACACACACACACACACACACACACACACACACACACACACACACACACACACACACACACACACACACACACACACACACACAGACACACACACACACACACACACTTTCTCTTTCCAAAACACACACAGACCAGACACACACACACACCTCCACTCTGGATAATGATGGATGACCGTGCCCAATGGGAACAAACAGGTAGATAAAGCCAATCCTATTTAATAACAGCATGGATCGGAATGATAATCTTGTTGTTCATTAGCCACTGTGGCTGCACAGCGATACAGTTTTTGCACACAGTTCTCACCCAGCTCAGGATGATGTTGCTCCAGGATAGCATCCCTGGGTAAAACAATACTGCTGTGTCCTTGAGAAAGACAGAGGGAAAGCAAGAGCAGCACCCCCTCCTCCAACTCCCCACTAACCCTCCGTTACCCTCTCCCGTCTTTTGTTCCAGCACAGATACAAATGGGATTAATGAAGGTATAAATTACAGAAGGCTAAATCCTGCTGAGTAATCCATTTGGCAAACATGCAAACAACAATGGGCATGCTGCAGCAAGGTATGCTGAACTGGACCCACTCTTAAAGGCCCTGTGGTTACCTCACCCAGAATCCAGCACATGCACATCATGCTGACCGACTACAGCAGCATGTTACAGTGTGTGCAAAAAAAAAAAAAGTGGCCTTTCACCACTGCTCAGGAGATCAAGCGCATCACAGGTCAGCCATTCAGGCTCAGACAGAGGGAGGCCTTGTTGCTTCAGGTTCAAACATGAGTGACACAAATGATTCTGCAGCACTAAATTACTTGTAATTGCTGTATTGTTGGTGACTGATTGGTGTAAATCACAATACAGCAGTTGTTAAAGGACAACAAATAGCCACATCAAGGTAAAGCCTGCACTTTTCTCCCAGCCAGCCTGTCCACCGGCTCTTCTCCCACTGGAATGTCAGATATTGGAGTTGCTCGGCCCTCTGCTACTACACATGCACTAATTTGTTGATTCTAGGAGTTCTAGAGTTCTAGGAGAACTCGCAGCCTCTGGCTCCCTGCCGCTGATTTAATGATCGACGAGTGACACGCACACGTACACACACAGTGATACAAGATCAAATTGGAATATGATTCCTGTCGTGACGGCCTGCATCGTGCCATCAGAGATATGAAGGGAGCCTTTCACCTGGAGAATTTGCGCAGGTAGCAGAGGCCTCACGTGACGCTTCTCTGGAAACTGCCCCCCAGCAACTTCCCAGTGACGTCAGAGCCCGGCGTCGGCGGGGCGGTGGGCTCGAGGCTCCGGAGCACCCTCCAATTACTGCCTGTCAATCACGCGTAACACAAGCAAGGACGCGACGGGTTCTACAAAGGC
The DNA here is from genome assembly GCF_963422515.1 of Blennius ocellaris. Classification (NCBI taxonomy): domain Eukaryota; kingdom Metazoa; phylum Chordata; class Actinopteri; order Blenniiformes; family Blenniidae; genus Blennius; species Blennius ocellaris. The sequence continues at coordinate 20,585,053 of NC_137653.1, forward strand.
ATGGGCAAGACATTACGCATCCCTTTTACGCAAATACGGCCACCAAGACCTCAATAGCCACAGAATATTAATTAATAATTAATAATGATATCCCAAACTCTTTCACTTCAGGGTTTGGTTCATGCGCTCTACAATGTTTACAGGTAAACAGGTGAGGCCTTGCGCACAGCCCGCCCGTCACGTGAGAAACATACTGCAGAGAATGCGCTTATTTTGTCCCACAGACAAAACAAAACCTGTGTTTTCGCAAGAGGAATGCCTTCTTGCTAATTAAAGACAATTAGGCGCTCCCAACAATAGGGGTAATTTCGGGGTCATAAATCGACTCCTCCTCTGTTAGTTTTAGAGGCGCTGTTATCGCTGTTTATTTACATAACAACGCATTGCGAAAAACGACACTTACAAATTTATTATCGAAGGTCTAAAGCTCCATCAACAGCTTTAATCGTCTAAGAAACGTTTTGAAACAACATAACGCCTCTCACGCCTCGCTCAAAATATTAATATAAAGTGATTATCATTCGCAGATGGGTCCACGATTGCAAAGGAGACTTACTGCGGTTTTATTTTTTTTCTTTAGAAATCTTGTTAGCCATATATACTGTACAAACTGAATCTCCCTCCGTGTTAGATGTCTTTCTTTGGGTTTATAGCTGCCGTTTAAAAAAAAATGGCAGATTATCACAGGCCGATTGCTCATTCCGTTTGAGCTTCATGAGAGAGAAAGACCCCCCGAGAAATTACTCCGCTGATTGATAAGTCTTTCAGTCTTTTTTTTTTCGGTGCGGGGAAATGAAAATTGAAAGAAGGGAGAGCAGGGATGCAGAGAGCCAATTGTGTCAGGGCCGGCTGTGATTGGCTCCAGACCGACGCTCCGCCCCGCGTGGCTTGATATGGGAATTTACTGGCGCCGGCTGCAGCAGTCTGCGCCACATCTCATTAATGAGCCCGAGCACTGAACGGATCAAGAGGTTTTACACATCCGAGCAGTATTCTTCGGTCAGCTGATCAACACTGCAACAGGTATCCAACAGGAAACATTTGTGTTTCTATATAACGCACAGCCGGAATGCGTTGCGCCGACGTGGGGGGACAACCCTGCGTCGTTTTGTGCTCGCAGTGTGTTTCATCAGGGACTACCAAGTTGTGCAAAGTTTACTTCAGGTGTCATCTGCTACAATTAGATAAAATGTAAAGGATGTTTGTTATTTGCGGGCGCGGGGGGAGGGAGGGAGTGGAGCGGCCGCGACGTGGATGAACTAACCTTGTGTTTTTTTTGTGTGTCTCTTTGCAGGTATCACTGAGCAGAAAGGAGATCGGGTTATTTAAGGATTCTATTCCTGAAATAAATAAACAGAAGAGAGGCTTTTTATTTTTATTTTTTTTTCCAGCGCGGGAACTACATTGCTTAGGACTGATCTGTGATTTGGAAGCAGAAATATAGCCGAAAAAGGAGGGTTGAGAAGGAGGCTCAGCCATGGAGGTCGCAGCGGCAGACCAGTCTCGATGGATGGCGCACCATCACGCTGTGCTGAACGGCCAGCACCCGGACTCTCACCACCACAGTCTGAGCCACAACTACATGGAACCCATGGCGCCTTTGCTGCCCCAGGACGAAGTTGATATGTTTCTCAACCATTTGGACTCTCAGGGGAACCCATACTACACGAACTCCCGGGCAAGGGTCACCTACAGCCAAGCACACGGTAAGATGCGCTCAAATTTAACACGAGAGTGTATATATATGTATTTATATATGCATAGTCTGAGGCGGGATCAAAACTTGAAAAATAAAATCTGTAATCGAATCTATGTCTACCTTTTTTTTTTTTTTTTTTTTATTATCTAAGCATGTTACATTTTTAATCTGTGTATATGTCCCATTATGTATTTTTATTTTGACGCATAAAACATATGCCACCCTAATAATTAATGCAGTAGGCCCATACGCACTAAAACCTTTCAAAACTCCCCTTTGACTTTTCTGCGCCGATTCATAAACATTAAAGGAATTTCCAGCAAATGACAGCGAGAGGAAAGGGAAGTATGTCACTTAACCCCTCTCTGGTGGGGCATGGGTTTCTGGGGGGAGAGAGAGGCACTTCCCGGATATAAAATAAGAACCGCAAATTTACTAATAACCATCTTTAGTCCGAGAGCTGCTGCGAATGACAAGATACTGTCCGGACCAGGTCACTTTTCTTAGCTTTTTTTTTTTCTACGGCCAGCAGGCATTTTCACTTTTTATATGCGAGTCTATTATAATTAAATGGAAAGCGTTTCAGTTATCATCCTGCCATGGTATATATTTGATTATTGAAATAACGGTTAGTATTTAACTTTCATCTGGAACTAAATGTGGAATTTGAGAAAATCGGAGAATTTCACCGGTAAGATCTTTTTGCTACGCTTTGAAATGTAATGGGGACTTATCTGGGGAGCTGAAAGGGAATTGAAGGAGAGTATAAATTAAACAAGATGACTGTGGATTTCAGCTCGCCTCACGGGGAACCAGGTTTGCCGACCGCACCTCATCCACAGCCCGGGTATTCCCTGGCTGGACCCCGGGAAGGCAGCCCTGTCCGCCGCGCACCACCACAACGCCTGGGCGGTCAGTCACTTCAGCAAGCCCGGCCTGCACCCCGCCGGCTCCGGCTACCCGTGCAGCAGCAGCACCGGCACGGCCCCGGTGTCCTCGCTCACTCCGGCGTCCCACTCCAGCCCGCACCTCTACAGCTTCCCCCCGACGCCGCCGAAAGACGTGTCCCCGGACCCGGGACCCACCTCCCCGACCTCCACCTCGACTCGCATGGACGAGAAGGAGTCGATCAAGTACCAGGTGCAGCTGACGGACGGCATGAAGATGGAGAGCTGCAGCCCGCTGCGCGGCGGCCTGGCCTCCATGAACGGCCAGGCCACGCACCACCCCATCCCGACCTACCCGGCCTACTCTCTCCCCACACCCCACGAGTACAGCGGCAGCCTCTTCCACCCCGGCAGCCTGCTCGGGGGGTCCTCCTCCAGCTTTACGCCCAAATGCAAGAGCAAAGCCAGATCGAGCTCAGGTGAGTCCCACGCGTGTTTCTCCCTCTCGTCAGATGGCAGATTGGACTGATAAGGCCTAATTAACTGGTTGTGGTTAATCCAGCTGGCCGGTGAAGCGACGTGCGCGATAGAATCAATCATTGGCACATAAAAGTTTAATTTCTCAGCGTTGAACATCGGACCCTCGTTAATGACAGTGCAGACGTCGCATTATTATTCTTATCATCATCTTTATTTTCATGCTAAAATACATCTCGAGAAAACAACTTGTTGCCTGGGGACAAAACATAAAAAAAGTAGTTTTAATTTAAAAGCGGACACCTCCTGGCAGGTCTTATCTTCTCATCTCATAAGGCCACTTAGGATTAATCAAGCTCAAAGGGATTTTACGTTAAAAAAAAAAAAAAAATCTATGCAGAGATAAATTGGTAATAAACACAATGAAGATATTATAAGTGGATATCTTGAGTTGAGTTGTTACATAATAGACTTAGTTTTACAGTCTCTGTCTGCTCGGACTTGTTATACCAGGTGAGGCTCAGGACGCGTCTTCGTGCCACGGCCTTGTTTTCTTTCAAACGTGGCCTTTATTGCACTTAAAAAAAACAAAAAACGACGGAGTCACGACGCCCTGGCTCCTGCCATATCCTGTATACCTCCGAGTGAACAAATCACGACCTCCCCCCTCCGCCCACTGCTCTCCACAGTACTAACAAAGCACAGGCGACAGAGCCCTGCTGTTTGTGTTTTTAAGCATGGCCTTGGCCACATGAAGTCCACAGTAGATCTGCTTCTCTCTGAAGATGAGAGTGCATTTTCTTTTTCAAGACCAGTGCATTGAGTAATTCAGAGTAAAAAAATGCATGTAATTTCCTTTTAGTTTTTTTTTTAGCTTAAATGTTCAAGGTCAGTTGATAATAAAGCAACATTTCTATTTTCTGGAGGTCTGGATCAGTATACTGTGCATATGCTGAGAAGTCATATTTAAAAGGAGGTTATTTACACTTTGTGCTTCAGTCTAATGGGCAGACGACTGAAAAAACAACCCGGTCTGGTAATGAGTCTGTAATTTCCCTGCATTGTTCCAGCTGCAGTACTTCAAATTAATGGAGAAAAAAAATGCAGCAAGAGCACAGACTGTTGTACTAAGTGTACATGTGTAATTATCAAGGTTGTCATCCGTTGTACCTGAGCTTTTTAGCACACCGCGGGAATACTCACTGCCTGATAATCTGAGTGAATGTGAGCTGTTGTGGCAGAGAAATGTTACACTGTGACATTTAAAGGAAGCCGGCGCCTGAATCAGTAACACAAACATATCTGTCCCAACATTAAAAAGCCTCTTATCTATCAAAGTCGATGTCCAGTGCCAGTAATGGTGATTGACTGTTGTACAAAATGCCACAATGACATTTCGCCTGTCACCACATTTACCTTACTGTGCTGGCGCTTCCTGCTGAACTCGCCTCAAACCGGAACCCCCTCCTCCCAATCTTACCTCATGCAAAAGGCTTTTAACCTTCCCATTTTCTCTTCACTTCAAGCACAACACATTGCACAAGGTAGAACAAGTAACTCTAACGCTGATGAATATTTAAAACAGTAATGAGGCCGTTTCGGTGTGGTTGCAGAAACTTACGAAACACTTAAGAGGAAGAGAAGGGAGGTACAAAAAGCTCCAAGACGCATTTCAAAAGGAGCATAGCTTTTTACTCAGGTCAGATTCCATTGTAGAGGGAGGGTGGGACTTTGGGTGTCGCTGGCATTATAACAGGAATAATGAGATGATGCTCTAGGGAGAGAGGGATACTTGAATTAAATGAATTGGTCGGTTTAGAAGCAGGCTGTTTGAAGTCAGTCATACCTGTAGGGAGAGAATAAACAGCTCTTCACATAAAATTACTTTACCCAGGAAAGCCACCTTCGCCTGAGTAAAAACACACATACCAGCAAAATGATGGAAGGATCTCGTCTGGCATACTGGTGTTAATATTTGAAGCCAACTGACATGCAAGCTTCCTCATCAGAGGGTGCAACACTGTCTGGCACATTTAATACCACCTACACACACTTATGTTTCCTCTCGTGGGTACCCACCGAGGTCTTGAATAATGTAGTCCTAATTTGATGGTGTGTCTCTTTCTTCTTGTTGGACACCTCTGGACATGTTCTGGCTGTCTCTGGCCTCCCCAGTCTGGATCGGTTTACATGGAGGTGTCTGTGTCCATGACAGCCATGCACACTTGGTACACCTGCATGTTGATATGGACGTGGCCACCATCATGTGGCAGATTTTGACTTCATATTACAGGGCCATCTGGGGTTGTCCTGCACTGCGTCGGGCTGGGCAGCTGCTGCGTGTTGCCTCTGGCAGAGGGTGAATTTTTTAATTATATAAATTTTCTTCTTGTCTCCTCCTCTTGAACTATATGCAGAGGGCCGTGAATGCGTGAACTGTGGCGCCACGTCCACGCCCCTGTGGCGACGGGACGGTACCGGCCACTACCTGTGCAATGCCTGTGGACTGTACCACAAGATGAACGGCCAGAACCGACCACTCATAAAGCCCAAGCGGAGACTGGTGAGTTTTCCTCTTTCACTCCATCCCCTCGCTGTGAAAGAGGGCACCCAAATATGAGCACAAAGCAGATGCCGGCTGCACAATTCCAGGAAAGTTATATTTTCCCTATGATCTTCCTGGAATTGTTTGTCCCTCTCACCCCCTGCTGATCCGCCTTCATGGCCTGTTACAATACTGCTACTATTGCCATTGTTCCCGCTATCATTATTGCTGGTACTTCTGATACTGTTACTGATACCAATGCCCATGCTGCTTTAGTTAACACCATGCTTGAGTAAATGAAAAGCAGCGAGGGCACCTAGCATTCCTGGGGTCAATGTACCCCAGCCTCTGACGTTACATTTAAAGCTTTGTGATTATCTGTGCAAGAGGATTTTTTTTTAAACTGTTTTATTTATTTTATCTCTCTCTCCATCTCTAGTTCAGCTTTCATTATTATTCTTTCTCATGATTACTGATTTATAAATTATCTATTTTGTCTATTCACATATTTTAGATTATTATAGCTTTTCTGAAATTGAATTACAAAAAAATTAAATAAAAAAAAAAAAAAAACGAACTATCGTGGCAAGACGGTGTATAAATGATGTGCCTAACATCTTAAAATAGATTTTATAAAACATAAAAAAGTCAGTCTTTTTATGTTTTTTTAAAAACTTAAAACAGTAAAACAATAAAAAAAAGTCTCGGTTTTTTCCCCCCATTATGACGATATAATGATGATTTTCAATAACATTAGCTGCTATTTGCCAGACATCGAATTTACGACTATTTGTGTGGGTATTTCGTGTTTGTGAAGCCCTTTTTCAACATGTATATTCCCTTGACGTCCAACGTCGCTGCTCCTCCAGAAAAGTCCCATTAGATTTTCCACTGGCTCGGCCCATGCGCCTGTAGCTTTTTGCATTTTCAGCTCAAGTGTTTTTCAGAGTTGTGTTCAAAGGGGCATCCAGTTGTTTCCTATCCGGATATCTGGCCGGCCCAGATAAGGAAGTCAGGCTCCCGGCTGTTTCCGCCTTCAACCAGCGCGCTGCATTCTCTATGGCCGGCCTGACATATACTGTAAAGAGATTATCACAACACTGGAGGAGCCGCTTATGTGTGAAGAGACGGAGCATGAGGGGCGGGGATTGGAAAATAAATGGATTTATGTTCTCCTCGTGTTTGTCATTGTCGGTGAGCAGCGGTACAGTCGTAATTCGCGGCCGCTTTGTATTTTTTTTATATATATAAATATAGGTTCGTGCACATTTTACTGTGCGTAAAAAAAAAAAAAAAAAGAGAGAGCGGGTGTTTTGTTGTTGTTCTCCAGGTCAACAGCAACGACTCCACCTGAAATTAATTAAAAGAGAGGATGGGGAAAAAAAGATGGTGGATGTTGCTTGAAAAGCAAAGAACCCGAGGGTTATTGGATGTAAAGCTAATGTTTCTTGTTATGTGTGAAGAATTGATCGGCAATGGGCGCAGGGAGCGCATTGTGAGGCGGGACAGCGGCTCTCACACGACTCGTTTGCGCAGTTTTCTCTCGATTGGGGTAAAAAAAAAAAAAAAAAATCCCCCAAAAAACAAAAGAGTTTTAAACAAGGCCTCGGATCTAATACGTTCATAATAATATCAATTAATTAAATATTATAGTAAAAAGTCACTGGCGTGAATAACCTTTTGTGATAGGTCATAATTGGCGCAATTGATTTGCGTGGCGGGATGAAGTCGCTATTTGATGCTTATCAGCACGTTTAAACTGCAACTTTTACTTTAAGAAACCTCTCTCTCTCTCTCTCTCTCTCTCTCTCTCTCTCTCTCTCTCTCTCTCTCTCTCTCTCGTTTTATCGCATTTGGGTGTTAAACGTGTATTTCCAGTGCTGCTCACCTGTATGTCTCGTTATTCATGCCGCACGTCTCTCTCTGCTCTGCTTCAGTCCGCTGCGAGACGTGCAGGCACCTGCTGTGCGAACTGCCAGACCACCACGACCACCCTGTGGAGGCGCAACGGGAACGGAGACCCGGTGTGCAACGCCTGCGGCCTGTACTTCAAACTGCACAATGTGAGTGGCTGTTAGTGTAAAAAAAAAAAAAAGGGGGGGGGGGGGGGGGGCTGCAGGTGGGGGCGGAGGGAGATCCAGGTCCTTAAGTGGCTAAGTGGGCGGACAGCTCCTATCGATTTAGGAGCAGAGAAACTGAAAGTGTGGTGGTGAAGCCTGCTCACCCTGTGGAGCAGAACCCACCGGTCCTCTTTTTTATTAATCCGTCGTTGTTTCAATGGGGGGCGGTACTCCCCGGAGAGGCTGCCGGGTGGGACTGTCATTCAGTGTAACGGCCTCGGTTACACTGATGAGGATTTGTCTGAGGCTGCTCCTTTCAGGCCCAGCTTGGTCCTCATCGCCATGTATTCATACTGACCAGGACGGTTCAGTTTGCCTCAGACAATTAGACAAAAGCTAAAAAAAAAAAAGCAAACGCCCCTGACTCGCCTGATAATGGAGCTATGTATGCAAAACAGCTGCTCATTATTTATAGCGTTATTTCGCACTGGGACAGCCCATAACAGCTTACTGGGTGACCATGAAAGAAATGCATGTAACCCATAATTGACAGTGTGCTATGCAATATATTCCTGGAGACGGTTTAAAAGCCGGAGTCGGGACAAACAGCAACACGGACTCAGGCCACTATGATGTAGTTATAGTCACACTATTCACACTGTCAGTGCAGCTTTTGTGTCGCTCGCCTCGAGTTAATGTGCTGCTCTCTGCAGGTCAACAGACCCTTGACCATGAAGAAAGAAGGCATCCAGACACGCAACCGCAAGATGTCCAGCAAGTCCAAGAGGAACAAGCGAGTCGGGGACGGGTTTGACGAGCTCTCCAAATGCATGCAGGACAAGGCCTCTCCTTTCGGCTCGCCCGGCCTCACCAGCCACATGACCCACATGGGTCACCTGCCCCCTTTCAGCCACTCGGGACACATGCTGCCTACTCCCACGCCCATTCACCCTTCATTCGGTCACCCCCACCACTCGAATCGCTCGCCAGTCTGGGCCGAGCCTCACTGAGATCCCCCCCCAGACCCAGAAGCCCTTCGCCTGTAGGAGCCACCACATCGCCATAAACACTAAATGGCCTCCACGTCACGTCGGGAGCAGAGCAGACTCGTGTTGTGTACAGCGGTTGGAGGGGAGAGAGACTTTCAGTTGGACTTAATGACTGAAGGTCGCGTCACTCCTGACCTCAGTGACGGGCCGCCGCGGAGAGCAGGACTCCAGTGGACTCTGAGAAGAGCTAATGTGACGAGGGGTCTGTTCGTCCCCGGGTGAGCGGGGCTCGCAGGAACGGAGTGAATGGAGATGCTTGTCATTCTTTTTTTTTTGTTGCTTATTTTAACTAAGTCACTTTTGGTACCCACCTCTTCTTGACCCCCGTAACAGGAGACTCACGAGAGGTCTTAAAAAGAAAACGCTGTTTTCACCTCAACACCGTCGCATTATATACCGAGATATATACACACACACCCTGTCCATCCCCGGGCTGTCCTCAACCATTCTGGACAGGCAGAAAAAACAGACTCCTCAATGCTGGAGGTCCTGACGACGGGCTGAACACAAACCAGCGACAGAAAGCTGTGTTTCCGTCTGAAGCAGATTCAGACCCACAAACAAGTGCTCCCCTCCACATGCTGGATTGTACGCCACCACCACACTCACGTGTTTTTGATAACGGAGTTTTATGAAAAAAAAACAAAAAAAAAAAAACAAAAAAACCCCCCAACAAAAAAACAAAAAACAGTAAATAGAGTGTTTATAAATGCTTAATTGCTATTGTTGTTATATTTGATGTTATAATTATTGCTACGATAATTTATTTTCACTCTTAAAGCTTTCGTCAAAACACACATGGAAACGTATGATTTAAATTTCATGGTTATTACGTAAAGAAAACACTGACGTGTCTTAGATGAAAAGTCCCTGAGCTGTACATTTTTATCATTTTTTCCATCCCACAAAGAAAAGGAAATAAAAGTTTAATACTGACATAAAGCCTGTCTCTATCGTTCATGTATGCTGTCCAAAAATCTAGGTTAGGTTTATCGAACAACAAATAAGTGCATATTGTGACCCTATTTTCCCTTCAAAGTTGTCCAATATAACCAAAACTATTTTTGGACACCACTTCAATGTGGCAGGACTGCTTGTTCTTTTCTGTCGCCGGCAATGCTTCTTCCTCGTTGTCTGCCATCGCTGTGGCCTAAATGATTAATGGGAGCCCAAAAGTTGAAACTGTCGACCATGTTTGCAGAGTAACATGCATGCGCAAAGAATTAACCTGAATTTCCCTCTCTAATGAAGAGTGCTTGATTATTAAAAATCATAAGTGATATCAGATGTATCAAGGGAAGCTCTGTGATCCCTTAAGCGTGGTAATGCTTTGGTCAGGCTCCTCCTCTATCTGTGATGCCGCCTTGTTAAGAGAAGGCCCCTTTGTGGAGCTGCGGCCCCAGGCTGGACCATTGTACCCAGACAGCATGCCCCAGCACAGGGCTCCAGAGTCTCACACAGTCATACATATGCACATACCCACAAGCTCTCACATGCACACACACGCACACGCACACGCACACACACACACACACACACACACACACACACACACACACACACACACACACACACACACACACACACACACACACACACACACACACACACAAACCTTGACTCACACCCTCATCCAAGGGAATAATCCGTGCAACGTTTTCTCTTACTTTTCCAATCTCTGAAAGTCTAAATTCTTCCTTTAATGTGCATGAGAAAAACACTGAGTCATGAGTGCGGTTCTCTCTGAGTGGCCCTCTCTCCCCTGGCCACGATGATTGGAGTGAGAGGAAGGACAACGGGTCTTTAGTCGGAGAGAGAAAAAGGAAGGAAAGGCAATCAGGCGACCTGAGCAAACACATGGGGGTCCACTCAAAACCCTTCACACACAGATGTGCTTGCAGCTGAGGCTGCCAGGAAGCAGGCGTCGACTCGGCGTCTCCCTCATCTTGCCCGTCCTCTTGCGCACCCCCCCCCCCCCCCCACCACCCCCCTCTTTGTTTATCTTCTTTCGCTCTACCTCTTCTGTTTGTCTTTTACTCCCTCGCTCTACTTGTGTTGGTCATTCCGTCTCTCCCTCCCATTTGTAAGATTACAGTAAAATGAGGGACGCCGAAGAAACTTTGAACGGAGCCAGCCACTAATGAGTCTGCTCCATTAGGGCCAATTTCAGGTCATCATCACTGAGTTCAGCATGCCCTTACACACCCATGGAACAAACCATCCGATTAAATGGTCTCGGCTAAATGTGGACGTCTACCCCTCCCTGAACCCCCACCCACCCACCCGGTACACATCTGCTGTACTGGATGATCTGCAGGGGTTTCCCAGAGGCCCGATCACTTCAAAATGGAAATGTAATTTAGCAAGCATTTTATATAGATGATGTTTTGTTATGCGGTGTAGCTGGAGTACAGGGGATTGAGCTTATGCTACCCTGTACCTCAACACTCGCTGGTTGGACACGGAGCTGGAGTGCTGCATATGAGTGTGTGTGTTTTCACAGAGGGAGGAGGAGGGGGGGGGGGGGGTCCTCCTGATCCACTTGCTGAACACCAGTGAAAATGTAACGCTCTGCTGCCAGCAAGCAGTCTAGCCATCTGTGTGTGTAGCGCGGTGTGTTGTGGGAGCTGGGCCGTGGACGGGCCATGACTCCAGCGGGTTGTACGCCGCTTGCAGCCAGCAAGCCTGCTCGGTCCGGGGTTTGGCCAGGCTCCCGGAGCCTAAGAGGGGGGAGACGGAGAGAGCCAGCTCTCTTCAATGAGGCCCTCCAGAGGGAAGGAGCAACCCTCCCAAAAATAATACGGGAGGTTGCCAGGCCAGCGGCTCCTACAAGCACAAATGCAGACATGAACATGCAAGTGCACAAACATTCATGGGTGAAGACGCTGCATGGATTTTTGTAAGAAGCGAGGCGACACTTATACAACTCATAAACCTGAAAAAAAAAAAAAAACTAAATGAGGACATAATATGTAGACTTGCACTCCAACGTTTAGTCTGAAACTATGATTAATGCTCCATATTTGTCTGGTTAAATTCATGCAGCTTTTGTTACGCGAGGCCTTTGTATTCATTTTACTCACAGGGCCGCCCAGACACACTGAACAGGACATCCCCCTCCTAACTCGCACCATGAATTATGTGACACAAAAAAAAAAGCAAAAAAAAAAAAGCCATAAAAAGGGGATGTTACTTATCTCCGCTATCAGAGTGGCATTCCATAGAAGAGATGAAGAGGAGAGATCTCAGATGCTTCGGCGGGGTGAACATGGTGGCCACCTAGATCAGAGCACCGAGAGGTTTACGACTTCAACCTGGAACTGGATGTCTCGGCTCATTTCGACTCCCTGCCTCCTTTTCTTTCTCCCCCTCTGCTCTTCCGCTTGTGCTCGCCAGACATCCCTCCCTCGCCGCCGCTACCTCCGCTGGCGCTGCTCGCTCCCTCACTGTGCTCCATATAACGATTCATCTCTTCATTTTTTTTACCCCCTCCTACTACTCCCACTCTTTGCTCGTCTCCCACTCTCCCGGTGTATTTGTTTTTCCATCAAATTGAATTAGCGGAATCAAAAGGTATCCCGACCATCCCCTCGCAAAGTTGAATTAGGGAGAGAGAGAGAGACGTAGAAGATGAAAGGAAGTGCAGCGCAGTTCAAATGCAGGTCTCTTGGTGTGTGTGTGTTGCAATGGGAGGGGTTGACCTTTGCCTGGGCCTAGCTAGAAAAGCATCCCTCCTTCCTCAGACCCCTAGAAGGATATTAAGGCTTCAAGAGGGGACATTATTTAGATAACGTACAAACAAGGGGCACATATTCTTGCCTTTAGTTACTATAAAGTTGTCCAAGTGAGCCATTTATTTGTTGCCCTTAAGTAAAAAAAGAGAACTGAAGCCAAGCTATGATGAAGCATTAACAAAGCATCTAACTGCTTGAATTGTACTGGTTATTGAGTCATAGCGCTTTGTGAAGAAGCCTACATGTGAACTTCCCCTTTACACGGATCATTGGTAATTCATAGAAGTACTCCTCTGATAGAGGACGACAGGAAGAATATGGGTAAGCCCAGTCAAACACCTGGTGAGCACTAATCATAGAAACGTTTACCCTCCAGAGGCTCTTCACACAACCCCCCCCAAAAAAAACAAAAAACAAAACAAAATCAACCCCACCGTGTACAGATGATATGATTGTCTGACAGAGGGGAGATGATCAGGGATGGCTTTTGTTAAGAGGAAATAGTCTTAATCTGTTACAACACCAAATCCAACTGCCTGTTAATTCTCATGTTAAAAACTAGTCCGAGAGTCGTCTTCCTCTGTGGCCTCGCACTAAAATGCTGGCACTTAGTTAGAGCTTCAAAACAGACGTGACTGAGGACAGAAGTTTTTAAAGTAGCAAAGAAAAAAAATAACAGGAAGTGAGAGTTTGAAACAGGAAATACTTATGGTGCACTATTAAGACCAATTAAGACCACAAGAGGTCTGACAAAGACAGTAAAAGGAGATTGATGACAATGGGTACGAGGTTATGCAGTATTTACGTGTAATTCCGTGCAGGCTTTTTCATGCTGGATAAACTCAATTCAAAGGTATTTGTGCAATTATATGAGCTTTCCACCCCTCCCCACAAGTCACAACAGCATTGCAAAAAACAAACAAACAAAAGGTATTTACTAATTTTACAAATTCTATATTTCTGTATGTATTTGTTTATTTACATATTAAATAAAACATTTACCTAAAATTAATAGTGTGATGAATGATTTTGTTACATTTCTGAGTAATAGCTTAAAGTTGCAAATAATGCACAATAAAAGGAAGCACATTGATTTGTGCAGTATTCACACCCATTGACAACATTGGGCAGTTTGTTAATATGATACTGAAGAAGTGAAAGTTTCAAAGAAAACAGAAACACTGGCTGAATGTAGATCTTACTGCACTCATTTGTGGTCTGCAATGTGTTTCTGAATGCTAATATTTATAGAACTTATGGGCTGCACATAGTTTACAATGTTTCATGGCTTTCTTGTCATCTCCAATCCCCTAAACTGCTGGTACCGTGCATGCTGATGTCATGCATGCAATCCAAACTCAAATGCGGTGGCATGTCAAGAGACCCATCCAGCTCTCTTCATCACACACACTTGCCGAGATCATTATGAATTAGCAACAGTCGTCTGACTGTGAAACGGATCCGGTGCTGCAGCCCAGCCTGTTGAAGGCAGGGTGTGGACATGCAGAGCACCCCTCCCTCCACTCACCCTCAAAACCAGGTCAGTCTCCTCTCACCTGGGACAAGGAGCATTCAGGATGTTCACCTGGGACAGGTAGTGTTCGGCTCTCATTCATACCGTGTTCTGCTGTGCTGAGGCCCTCCTGCTCACTTGCTCCGACAGACAAATTCATCCCCACTGTCTGCAGACAAATGAGCCCATTCATGTGGAGGCTCCCATTGACAGACTGGGGGGCAAGTACAGTACTAATACCGTGGAGGGCTCAGGGGAGTGGGTGTCTGGACCTGCCATCCTCTTCCGCGCCCATATAATGTCCCCTACCATTCCCAGACCCTGGCCCCGCTCCTCCTGCTTTCACTGGCAGGTAACTGGAGAAAGGCATGAGTGTTGAGTCGACGGCAGCTTGGACCACAGCCAGGAGTGCGAGGATAGGACCCAGGTGCCTACCCCTGGATGAATCCTCTGGTCACTCCCATAGGAACCGATGAGCAGACCGAGGACGGGAGGACAGTGGAGGACAGAAGAAGCCCGCAGAGACCCGATGAGCCCGGTTCAAACTCCCAAGCTGTTCAGCTCGCTTTTGTAGGCTAACGATAGTTGCTTCTGAGACAGATTAAGTGACAGAGCTGCTCTGCGGCTGCCCTGAATTCACTTTCAAGCCTGCTTCTTTTCATGGACCAATGCATATTGGTATACTGACTCCTAGTGTACTGAGATATGGCGTCTCTACACTGCTTACTTGCAATAAAAACAAGAGAGTTCGTCTGTATGCAGAGGCAAACCAGACAAAATATAGTACACCTAAATTACATAGAAGGAGCAAGCCAGTACAGCCTCATTTCAGCTTTGCTCATCATGTTGTTCATGCAGAAAAACTACATGAGGGCATTCTTTGATGGCTTTTTTTCTGTGTTTATCTTCAGGATGACATCTTGTTGTGTCTATGGCTTTTTGTGCATGTCAGGTTAATGCCAGCAGAAGACATAGATGAACAGACACAAGCCAATTTATCAAAAATGGAACAATCAGTTAAACAATGTTTTTAAAAAAACACAACATGATTAAACCACTAGAAAGCCACAAGGGCATTTCTGTGAGAGATCAAAGACATGAAAGTTTATTTCTCAGGGGCAAAACTGTGGCTGTAATTAGCTCTATTAGATCCCACCAACAGATAAAACAGAGAAGACAGAAAACTTTTAATATGTCAGAAGATATTTTCCTCTTTGTAATTAGCACAAAGGTCAATAGGATTGCAGTATGCAGTATCTCTCTCATCAACAGCATGCACATTCATGGACGGGACAGACAACCTCTCCTTCAACTTCTCTCCTACTTTGAACAAGTTTCGGGACAGAGGATGTGCATAGACCTGCAACCATAACATAGTGGATGCCAGAATTCAGTGGAGACAGAAATTATCAGAGGCATCACACATGCGCACATTCACACACGCACCGCTGGCCTATCTGTTGAGGATCGGTATGAAAAAGGCGTTGCGCTCACTCATTGGCTCAGTGGGATGTTGCAACCCCAGCACCTAACTGGTCCTTATCTCCCCTGAGCAGACACAGCTTGATATGCATCTGTCATATTTTTTCGGAAAGAAAGACACTGCGGTGAGAGTACGATGAGTCAAAAAAAAGTACGAAAAAAAAAATGGGCCAGTGACATAAACTCACCTCCCTGCGGTTTCTGCATGACCGTGATCATTTGCCTGTGTGGACTCCCTGGTTGAGAAGATGCTCAAGACAAACACCCAGTACGGTTGTGAAGCGCTCGCATTTGTAGTCTTCTGGCATGCTGATATCCTGAGCACACCTGACTGCTCTTACATGTCTGCACATTTTGGCCGTCCTGTCGGAAAACACACGAGAACCCAAGAGAAGATTGCCATCACTCCATCATGGCCATCACCGTAAGGACAGATAAGGCCCTGTCCTCTTGACGTCATAGCGGCC
Organism: Blennius ocellaris; assembly: GCF_963422515.1. NCBI lineage: Eukaryota > Metazoa > Chordata > Actinopteri > Blenniiformes > Blenniidae > Blennius > Blennius ocellaris. Next base: position 20,600,966 of record NC_137653.1, read on the forward strand.
TTGAATCAACTTCATCAGTTGCTGTGGCTAGCTGAGCTTCTGTGCGGGTGTGAGTGTCTATGTGAGGACTATCTGTACTGATAAGAGCTATGCAAGAAACAGCAGAGCGACACGTCCACCGTCGAGCTGCTCACAGCGCCTTGGGTCGCCAAGTACACAGAAGACCATGAGAAGGTTTCAGTAACAGAGAACGTCTCCGTACTGTATGTGTTCCTGACACAAACACGGCCGTTATAAAGCAGCTCAGAGCAGCCGCCTGTAACATTTCAGACTTGCACCCCCTCCCTGCTGCTGGGTCAAGGCTGTTATAGAGGCCAATGGTCGTGTGGGCAGGTGTAATCTCACTTCTCTTGCTCGGTTAAAGTCGAGTCTCTTTCCCCGCGCTATGTTTATGCCACTGATTGACTTTTAGCCTGCCAAACCATCATTAATTGGCATCGCACACACGCGCGCGTGCACCGGCGTCGGTACGTACACACACATCTAATCCAACTAATCCACCCAGTCGGTTGAACAATTGGTAACATGGTTAATCAGCCATGTAAAAATAAAGACAAGACCAAATTGACTGATAGAATTATTCCATTTACCCGTCTGATTAAAACATTTCACAACTGCCATGGTTCACTGGAGATCATCTTGAAAAAAAGAGAACAACACATGAAAATTAATTAAAGCCAGAGCAGTGAACGGTTGCGTTCAATTATTGGTGCAAATAACAAGCTCTGTAGTAATGATAACTGGCACATAGAGACACGTCAAATTAGCTGCGGGTGAAAAAATAAGAAAACAGTTTGAAACTTTGAAACTCTTTTCAAGGGAAGGACAGAAGTCTTGGAATAGGAGACACTCTCCTCAAAGGGAAGAGTGAGCATTTTACGACACCCTTTAAAAGAAGGGCAGATACGTGCTGGACACGAGCTCAGCTGACCTCGGTCCTGGTGTGACATCTCAGGCTGTGAAGTGTGCTGGGACGGTAGGGTGCAGCAGACAGAAGCAGAGGGGCAGAATGAGACAAAGGAAAAGTGTGGTGGCTGAGAGAGGGCTCTCTGATTCGTTTCCTTGGCAGGATGACAAAACTGTGCGGAATGCAGTGGAGAGGGGAAAGAGAAGTGATCAAGAGCTCAAGAACGAAGAGAAGGGGGAAAAATAGATGACAGAAGAGAGGAGAAGGGACTGGCAAATGCACCAGAATGGTTGAGCCTTCCATAGATTCATTTCCTTATTTCCCATCAAATTAGCATTCTGTCCATTTCCTCTGTAAGGGTTCACCTTATTGGAATCGTACTTGAATTGTCTTCAGCATTAAATATCATCTGTGTTGTGCAGGGACTAGAGAGAGAACGTGACAGGTCGTCATCTGCATACAGACACAAAGAGTGAAGCAATGTTCAGTCAGTGGAATCTACAAATCTATACAAGAGCTTAGATGCAACACACAAAACATAGGCACATGCTCACAGATGTACACTGACTTGCAGTGGAAAGGGCAGCAGGCTAACTCTGTCAGGAACATTTCACAGTGGCCTATCATGGCCAGGCGTACCAGGCCTGCGGCCAACCACTGCTGATGAACTGGGTAAACACTACCATCTCGGCCACACGGAGCCTCACACACACTCACAAAGTGACGTCCAATATGCAACCTCACTCTCACATGCAGGCTGTGTGATTAATGGCGTATGGGTATTAGTTATGACAGCATCACTAAGCTTTTGTCATAAAAAGTCCTACACAACCACTGTGGGTTTTTTCAGACGAGTTTGTCAGTTTTGCTGATCACTGGCATCTAAACTACGTTTTGCTGAAATAGGATTTTGACGTTTTTGAATTGTATTTAAATATTCATCTCACAGAAAACTACTTTGTTCTTCCTGTGATTTTAACAACAGCCTTGTTATGTCAGATTCACGATGCCCTGCCTTCGTAACATCAAGGCTAAAATAGTCCTGGATGGAAGCTGCATGCAAAAGACACGCGCTTTGTGCATCTGCCAGTGGATGTTTTGGAAAACAGCAAAAAAAAAATTATGCGTTGGTTGCATTTAAAATAAATGATTGGTGAATGAAAGATACAAAGTGGTCTAATGTTTATGTTTGTGTTTTGAATACTATTTACAGTCATGTCGTTCCTTTACCAATCCTCATTTGTGTTTTTATCCTGTTTTTACGCACAAACATATCTGTGCTACTCCTTGAGTTGCGAAATGTATGCACCTCTGCCACCCTCCGTCTGCTGACTCTGGACTCTCGTCAGAAGAACAAGGCCTTTTGCTCATAAATACCACCCTGGCATAATGTTTCAGCTTTAATTTGCTCGTGATGAAATGCTCTGCCTCTGTGAAGTATTTTTAATACCAACATTATACTTTACAGGCCCCCTTGCCGGTTATTGGCATGAGAGCCACGTTTCATCACACACACATATACACACCCACAGGCACCATATCAAAGGACAGCGAGAACATTAGCAAGTCCAAAATGTTAGTGTGCGTTTGTTTTTTTTTGTTTTTTTAAAGGTGTAAAGCCTCCTCTGTTTGCTCTGTTCCCAGTGCTGACAGAAGTGTTCTCCTCGATATGCTGCTGCACTCAGAAGGCTCAGCTGAAGCCACATGTTTACACAATGCTAAGTTGGGTCATGAGTCATTTGCGCAGTTATCCAACAGTTCGAATGTAGTTTGGCTTCATTATATGCCCATCATGTGACAGCAGTCAGCCAGCGTGCCCCCCTCCGCCGGCTCCAGAGCCGCTCTTCCTCGCTCTGCGTCTTCTCATGCCCGTCTCTCAGCCCCCCACCCCACCTTCCACTGGCGCCTGTACGGTTAGTTAGGGATCGCCAAAGGACATCATGTGACAAACAAGCAAACACACACAAGCACACTGCCGTGTGCGCGCTAACACACACTGCAGGAGATGCACAAGCATGTAAACTACAAGCATCAACACATTCATTCGTCATTCTCCCTTCCATTGACTTCTTTCATGTGGGCTCACTTGAATGAGCAGCGGAGCGCTCCAACAATAGGATCCATTCTACTGGCAGCGTCAGGGCTGCCGTCCGTGTGTGTTAGTCCCAGCAGTGGCCAGACACACCTTGAGGCAAAATGTTATGACTTACTCACTGTAGTTACAGCCCTGCCAAATTTGGGATTTGTTACTTGTTTTTTTTAATCTGACAAGTTCATTTGTGTTATGAATCAAAGTGTTTCCAAAGTGTTTGAATAGTTTGTCCTTGATGACTCCACTGCCATTAATATTTCTCAGAAAAAAAGAGAGTTCAGTCTTCAAGCATTTGATTTATTCGGGGAAATTCTCCATTTGGTGACGTATGGATGTTGGAACAACAGGAAATAATAATATCTTGAAAGGAAACTATTATAAGGATAACACCCTGTTGATACTCGCACTCATTACTCAACTTTCTTACCTAGAGTATCCAGCTCAGCCGTGACTCCTTTCACCCCCCCCCACCACTCCCCCACCCCGCGTCTGGCAGACCTCCAGCTCCTGAAACTCGAGACAGTGCTGGTTATGCCCTTTCTACAAAATTTAGGAAGCCATTAGCAACATCAAATCATTACTAGTGGAGAGGGTGAGAGAGAGAGAAAAAAAAGTATAAGAGACACACACAGAGGGAGACGGGGACAGACATATCAGATTTCTCCTGTTTTCAGTCACTCAATTACAATAATGTGCAGGGACTGATTTTACTAATACATAATGGAAAGATACACATAATACACAGTAAACTAAATCACTCACCAAAAGGGCACACTGGATACAAGAAGTCCTTTTATTGTATGCAGGGCTTGCCACTTTAACACACACACAAAGAAAGCGAAACGTAAAAGGGTGGAGCTTTATGTGAGATGTACCCTGAACAAGCATGGAGCAACAGCAGAGACATCAGTGTTCTTGCACGAAATGTACAAAGACGGATATGAGACTGTGAAGAACCCGTAACTCCTTTCTGTTTTTTAGCTCCTCCAATACTTCTGCTTTACCCGACCCTCACTCTCGTTACAGCACTGTCACCCCTACACTAATCCAGTTCAAATGTAAACAGGCTTAGGTCTTCATTCCTCCCTTAAACCGTATCAAATGTATCAAAGCAGAGGCTCAGTGGTGTCCCTGGCTACAGAGGGGTCAGACCGGGGCCACACGGGGCCACACACTCTACTCAATTAGCCCGAGAGCCAGTTAGTCTGTCTGACCAACGCCGTGCGTGTTTCACCTCGCGTGTGCCCAGCGGAAACGGACCTGCGAGCGTACATGTACGGCCATAACTTGGTGCACTTCCACAGTGCAGTCCTAAAGTGTGTAATCAGATGCGAGCGTGTGCAACGGAGTGTAAATGGTGCTTTGTACTGGGTTAATAGGTCACTTCACGGGTGTAAGGAGCATGAGCATGTATATATAATCAAGCGTGCACGCGCGTCTGTGTATGTGTGTTGAGCAGAGACATGGCGTCTCATAGCGCCATCCACCAGAAGGGGAAAATATGCGAAAGGTTGTCTGCAGGCTAAGGACAATAATGCAGTCTGTGTCTGCAGCAACATTATTTCTCTGGTTAAGTCAGAAGCCCCGGAGGAGTCCTCCATGGCCTTGAGAGTGCATCACCTCTTTTTTGTATTCTTCTTTTTCTTGCTACCAAAATATCATTTATTTTTTAATAAAATATAGAATACAATCCCCCTTCAATCATATCCACTCCTCTCGTGCCAGTAAATACATACAAGTAGTAAATCACACTGGCACAAAGGAGATAAGCTTAGTAAACTAGTAAAAGTACAAATCTTCTGTTTTGTTGCAGTCTAATTTTACAATTTAAATTAATCAAAAGTTGTTATTGCCCTGCGGGGGATTCTGGAGATAAAATTCTTCCATCGACCATTTGACCTCTGCTTTAACCGCTGCTGCATCCATAGCGGATGCTTACATGGGAATCAGCCACAACCAAAGCGCTCATTATTTAACTATTGTGTTCAATGGTGGAGGAGTCCCAGGAGACTTTAATAACGATCAGTTTTCTTGTCAATGTCCAATCTCATCAGCGATAAACATTGTAGTTTCAAAAAACAAAAAAGATTACAATTGACAAAATTAGCAAAAATTAAAATGACCATTCCATTTAAAAAAACAAAAAAAACAAAACAAAAAAGATCAAGCTGAATAAATTCTCATTTCATGATAAAATGTATGGCCTATTGTGCATAATTATTGATGCGATTTGCGCCAAAACAAGCCGTCAGCACTATGGTTAACATATTGAGAGGGCCCCTGCGTGTCCCTTTGGGGTCGTCCAGTTTAAGAGACCCTCCTCCCAATCCGAGTCCCAAGCCCATCACTCTTCCCTGGGCACTCAACTGTCAATCTGACCCTGATCTGGGAACCTGCTCTTATCTGATCCCTCAGGCTTCCCCTGAGGACGGAGGGGTAGATTTGGTGGGGCGTCCCAGCCAAGCCAAGCCACGTCTGCATACCTCCAATAAACAGCTATTGGCCACCTCTCAATCAGAAATGTCCGACTTGACTGTGAGAATGTGGTTTAATAGATGGCACAGAGGTCCTGATAGACGCTGAGGGTCATGAGATGGATTTAAATGATGCTGAAAATTAATTAACCATTAGGCACCCTTGTCTGGTCGGCGTCAAACACCAAAAAGAAAAAAGAACAAAACAAGCTTCTGATTCAAAGATTCACTTCAATGGAAAACAAAGGTTTGTGTAAAATACACAATAAAGAAAATCCTATCCAGATACTTCAGTTTTGCTGTGCCCAAAAAACGATTGCAGTTCATATTTTCTATGTAAAAACCATAAAGTCCAATGGAGAAGATTAATAAATCCAAAGTGAAGCAAAAAGTTAGTGTAGTGTTTTTTTTTAGTTACAACCCAAAACTAGTAATTAAAAATGTTTTGTTATTCCTGGACTGACATTTTTATTGTCTAACTATCATTCATATAGTATTGTTATGGAGAAAGAAAAACATTTAAATCCCATCTTACTTTTTTGCGTTGTTGACGATTCATGATTGAGTGTGTGCAGTTTGAGTGGCACAGATGAGAGCAGACAAACTAACAGTCAGACAAAGATGGATTTTCAAAGGGAGGCAAATGAGGTCAGAAAGAAAACATCTAAAGAATGTCCTGACAGTGTCGTTGAGTCAACACATTTAATTGCAGTAATTTGATTTTACCTACCTGTTTGAATATCTGTGTTTGAAGTTCATACAGAGCACATACAACAAAACTATGATAAACAAATGCAGGAATTATTTTTTTATTTATTTTTTCCAGTTAAAATAAACCTAAAGGGTGGAACCAAAGGATTGAGCATTAATCTAAATTGTTCAAACTTGCTATGTGGGAACAAATTCTGAGAAGAAATCTCACTGAATCGGTGTCAGGTAAGGACATCTTATGGGAGCAAACATTAACAACGTGAGAATGTGAGTGTGTTGTAAATATTTCTCCAGGATGTAACCTGCCTTCACCCACAGTTAAAGCCCCACAGAACTGAATTGGATTCAGTGCAGAAGATGAATGGATCTTTATTGAAGTGCTTGTGCCAACACTGTCTTTTACATTTCCTGCTCTCTCGTGTAAAGGTAGTACTCTTCTCCCATTCACCTCTACTGTCTACTCCATTGATCAGCATTAAAAATAGACAATAAGCTACCAACACAACACAATTTTTCAAGAACCTGTCGTTTTTAGCCAATTAAAAAAAAAAACAGCTTGTTGTACATAGAAGTTTTGACCAAACAATCAGTCGTGCTTTTCTCTGTGGTTTATATGCAAAGACGACAGTCTGACGACCACCATGGCTGCACCGTTCCCATTCACTGTGTGACATAGATGATAGAACAAACACCACGAGAACAAAACGTCGCCTCGCAGGTCGTTGTCAGTGTGTTTGTCCACGGCTCTGTGTATGACATTGTATCAATGTGTTGACCTGTCTCCTTCCCGTTATCGACAGATTCCATCATGTAGAAATAAGCTCTGTCAGGTCTTGCCGCTAATCGTCCACAGGCTCGTCCATCAGACGCAGATTCAATTGGAGTCCTTTAATTAATAATGCTGTTTATCGAGGGGGACATCAGACACTGGTGAGGAGGGTGGGGGGAGACATGGGGGGGTCATTGGGAGCTCGTCTTTGTAATTGGGACGCCTGATTAGGCTCCGGAGGAAGCTTTTAAGCCAGCAAGGTTATCAGTGCTCCTCCCTCTGCCTGTCATCATCTCCTCAACGTGGGCTCCCATTTTCCCTCACTCTTGTCTTGTCATTTTGATTTCATTATCTTCCCTGGCCGGTCTCTCTGTCTTTTGCCTTTTTAATCTCCTCTGTGTTGCCTTCAACAGGTGTCTGTCACTAAATTCCTTCAGTGAGCTGCCTGCGTGCTGTATTATACATATATCAGGGCATAATACTTCACACTTTCGTGGCTGATTTTACCTGCTGCCTGCAGTGTCAGCCTGAGTCAGACTGGATACTGTGGAGTGAGGCTCAGCACTCACAGAGCTGGACAGCTCCTGTCCAGGCTGATGTGAATGGAGACATATTGATCCCAGAGGGCTGTGGTTAGCTTTTACACCCTGCACTGCTCCCTCTACACAGTCTGTTTGTCCCTCTTAATTACAACCACACCATAATGGATTCATACAACTCCCCTGACACTCAGTGGCTTCCTTCTGTTTTTCCCCATTTTCCCCGTTTTGCCAGACCCCCCCTCCCCTCCGCCCTCAGCTTCTCTGCACCGACATCCCGGGGGTATTATCTCCAACGGTAATATTTGCAAAGCCAGTCTGGCTTTGGCTTGATTCATGTATTGTGATGTACTTTCAAAATGTTTTTGGTTGACCAATGAAGCGTCACCTCAACAGCGAGGAAAGCACCCACAACTGTCAGAATGACGCATGTTTGAACTCGAGATAACATCACTGGAGGATGTGATCCTGAGCAGATCACATGCGCTATCGAAGTTTGTCTACTGTTCAGATGACCGTGTAAAAATAATCTATAATATAAATCAAACCATTCTGAATCAGAGGTTAGAAATGTTTTAGTGCCCCTGGCACTCCTCCAGATCGGATCTAATAAACAGTGTGGACCCCCCTCTCTACACTTTGATTTGATCAAATATAACGGTGAAGCCAAACTTGAGCCACGACGCCCACAATTGACTACAGAAATGAACAGAGACATTCAAAATGAAAGTGGTCAGCAGTTTTCCAGGTGTGCTCGAGAAAGTTGCTTAATTATTTTTTTTCCTTAATAAGTGCAAAAACAATTTTGACAACCTCGGAGCATAAACAGCTTGAGCCTCGTTTTGTGTTCCCTTATGATCCCTTAAAGGGGGTCCTGGACTCCAGGTTGGATATACTGATATATATACTGATATTCAAGAGACATTAACGTAAACCAGCAGAGTCAAACAGAGGGGTCAAAACCAGCTCACTATATTGTAGCTGCTGTTTCTAATTAATTAAAACTAAAGATTGTGTGTTTTTGTAGGAATAGTGGTGAAACAGTGGCGGTGCTGTGAAAGAGGAGTGATGCAGCAGTTGAATGGTTGCTATATAAAGTTGCGCTGGCAATTAAAAACAGGCGAATCAGTGAAAACATGCATTAATAGCTGCAGACACTGTTCATCCTGAGACATGGCAGTCTTCAACCAAGATTTACTGCAGCTAAATCAGGCACAAAGTATTTTTGTACATTTTAAAATGTAACAAAATGTAAAAAAAAATAAAATAAAATGTTTTTGTATATTTCACTGCATTGAAGACTGACTAAGCATCATTGACACATTGCTGAGATTGTAATTAATTTCCTTTGCAGTTTTAACTTGTTCAGTTCTTGTAAAGAAGGCAAACAAGAACTATTAATATGATATTATTTTTTGGATCTGGAGATCAAATTGATGTAAACTGTATCTATATTGTTGATTGCTTGTATCTAAAAGGGTGTCAGAGCTCAGAGTGGGAGGGGAAAGCAGGATGAAACCTGATTCAGTGAAATAGATGTGGAACACTGCTTCTGACAAATAAAACAATGTTTTTCTTAGAGTAGGTTTAGAACGTACCTTCCTCTCCACCTGCCTCCCTTCATCACCGTCTTCCTCTTGCTGTGATCCCTGGGGAACGTTCTCTTAAACTCACCTCTACATAATCGAGACGTCACTGCTCAGCTCATCTGACCTCACTTTAACTCCTTGCTTTCCTCTTTACTTATTACGAAGGTCAAGCATGGAAACGCTGAGGGCTTTTACTGTAACGTGGAGACACCATCAGGTAGACAGAGGAAAGGTCAGAATTCGTTCTTCCAGTGAATCCAATAGTTATAGATGACTAGGAGGAATAACAGATGAATCACTGTGGATAAAAACAAAACAAAATTTCTTTCCATGCAATAAAACACGTTAATGTCCCGTGTGACTAATATCTCACAGAAAGATAATAGTGTGAGGGGTTGTGTTGCGGAGATCTCTGATCTTTGTCTGCCTGTTTGGAAGAGACGTGTAAATCATCAGACAACAGTCTTAAAATGTGTCACGAGAGAGAGAGAGAGAGAGCCAGATAAGAGAATTGGGGAGGAAGGGCTGGGACGTGGAGAGGAGTGCTTACATACCAGTCTGTTTATGACAGTGATCATTCAAACAGTTAAGCCGACACCTCCAAAAGGCTTCGTTTCTGAGCAACGCCCAACTGGTACTGCATATGCAATGACAAAATCTGATTTTGCCGAGTCCTCTTATAAATTCATGACCATTATTATCATTGAATTAGAAAAGCGGTGGGAACTTTTATCATTCAGAGGGACACAAAATTGTCTTTCTCTTTAGAAGAGAGGAACATTTTACCACAAGAATACCGCGGAATTTGTAACTAACCGTGAAGAACTAAATGCATGTAAATTAGGTTTACATGCATTTGTCATGAAAAAGGTCCGGTGACATTTGGTAGGAATATGTGGTAAAAACGTTTGGAAATGGGCTCAGGGGACACGGAGAATGACGACGGGGGTCCACGAGCAGCCAGTTGTTCAAATCTGGCTTTTTTTCCCCTTTTCCTACAGAGAAATCATCAATTATTTAAACTCGAAGAGAAGACTCTATTTAAAATGAGTAAAATGAATAAAAATGATCCTAATATAGGTAAATATGCAGAACTCTTGAAAGTAAAGCATTTAAAGCTTTTACCTTTCCCATGAATCATTCACAGAATTAATGAAAACATAGTCACTTGTTCAAACGTGTTGTTTTACCAAGTTCTGAAAAGAACATATATACATAAAAAAGACAACACAAAGCTAAACAGTTATGAACTTTCTGAAAATACTGTATTTCAACTGTATTCCGCTGCTTTCCTTGCATCTTTCCCCACCTCTGTTTTTGGTGTACTGTGCTCTTAAGTGGTTGGATCAAGAGGTTCTGTCCTGCGGCCCATCCGTTGGCTGGTTTCTAATCCAGTTAGGGCTGAGGGGGTCTGGCGTTTCCCGTCTTGGCTGAACAGGCTGTGCTAAACGAGGTTTTTACTTGCCCCGGGGAGTCAAACTTTAATGGAGCCTGCTTAATGAATACACAGAGAAGAGAGGCAGGCCAGAGAGGGACTGCCTGCTCTGACAAGAGGAGAAGGAATGACAGTGACAGTAATTAACAGGTAAAGTGATCAGTCAATAAACTGATCAATCAAATGTGAATATATCTGTCCTGTGGATAATGACAAAGGACAAGAGAGCTAACAAAATTATGGATGTCTACTGGCAGCTACTGCATTAAATAAGTTAATACGGCTGCTGTAATGTTGTAAAGCTTTTAGTGACTCAACGTTGAGGCGGCAGAGGTCTATCCACTGCCTAGTGCACTTCCTCTTTCCCACTATTGGGAGAAAAAAAAACACTATTGTGCACATGAATGTATTTATATGCTGTTGCCACTGTTGTGACTGCTCAGACCTTTTGGTGCGCTTAGAAAATAGCTCCATCCATAACATTGCACACTTTCCCCCTCACACGTACACACACACACGTATACACACACACACACACACACACACACACACACACACACACACACACACACACACACACACACACACACACACACACACACACACACACACACACACACACACACACACACACACACACACACACACACACACACACACACACACACACACACACACACACACACACACACACACACACACACACTGTAGCACTATTCAAGCCTCTGTTCTTCTCTTTCCATCAAAGCTGTCAATCTCAGGGAAATTCTCATTGCCCAACCCTCCTGTGCCTCCACAACCCCCCCCCCACCCCCCCCAACCCTGAGACCTCGACCCACCTTTTAAGGCCCGGAATATTTGGTTCTGCCGGTTACTATGGCAACCATCCAGATGTTGGCCTCTGATTAGCTGGCGACGGTCAAATGAAATCAGAAGAGGTGTGATAAGATCGCAGAGCGACAGAAACTGGGAGAGTGGTGGCCGCAAGCGAGAGAGCGGGGGGGGTTGGGTGGGGAGTTGAAGGAAGTCATTGAAAAAGAGGGAGATGGGCATTAGCGGCGGGGCCTGCACACACATTCACACACTTTAATGCGTTTCTCAAGGCAGAGATGTTGGTTTTTTTTTTTACCACCAAAACATGTTGAATGTTCACTCCGCCATCTTTGTTCTGCTGATGGACCGCGGCTCCTCCGTATGTAAAAATGGCCCCAATTTTCCCTCCAGGCCAAATGTCCATGTGCTCTGTCTGTTTCCTGAATGACAATTTGTCATGAGCATTTGAACAACAGAGCACCTATCATTCTTTCACTTTCTCCAGACAAGGTAAAAATAGAACTAAACAGATGTGGCGCAGCAGCCCTTTATAATCCATAAAAACACTGATGTGAAAGGACTTTATAACTTCGCAGCAAACGTCATGCTCTCGCTGTGGCTGATTCTGTGCGTGATATCAGCCCCGCAAAATGCACATTCAAATAGCTTTCAAACAAACTCCAATGAGCACTTCTCCTCTCCCCTACCTGTCCAGCAACTATCTAATCGGATCCAAAGTCCCATTTCCTGTCAATGAAATTACATTTAACATTTCCCTCTAGGTCCTTGTCCAAAGTGACCCCAAACTCACTGTGACTGATAAGGGTGCTAACTAGGTAAAAGCTGAAGCACTTCCCAGTGTGTAGTCAGTGAATAGAGCCACGGTGAAGCGTGTGTGCGTGTGCGTGCGTGTGCGTGCGTGTGTGTGTGTGCATGGGGCTTGCCCCTGCCCCTGCTTGCTCCATTTTCCAATAAACTTCCAGCAATCAGATCAGCGCTGCTTTAAATGGACGACTCGGTGGCAGCAGGCTGCATTAGCCGCTGGTGTTCTCCCAATCCGATTAAACAGAGACAGTGACAGTTTCCAGCCAAAAGAGGCAGGGAAAAGATACACACATATATACACACTGCCAAAAGCTAATTAACAATCGACAGGGGCCATCAAACAAGGACATGTATATGAATGCAGGTTTGCCTTTAAAGGGTATGGACATGGATGAGCATCACAGTGACACATACAGGCGGGACCTCTTGTGGCCATTTGTGGTGCTAATTGAATGGTCAGAGGCAGATGTCATCATTGTTGAGCAGTCAGCCGCTTGACGTTTGCAAGTTGTTGGGTAGTCATTTAAGCATATTAGCAGCTCCTTCAGGGCAGAGGTCAAGCCTGAGGGCAACATTAAGTGTCTGTGTGTGCATGCGCAGATGTGAGTATGATTGTTTGTGTATCGTGGTGATTTATGCATGTGAAAACGACTCTCTCTCTCTCTCTCTCTCTCTCTCTCTCGCTCTCTTTAATGACTGCCCCGCACTCAGCAGCAGCCTTTTATGGTCATATAATTACTCCTGATTGTTTTTATGTACCCAATGGGGTGCTTCTCTGCTGAGCCTGGCATGAAAACCATTGCAACAAGCTGCTAAGTGCAACAAGCAGTCACATAAAAATGGTTGCCATACCTCAGATAGCTTAAAAACCTCTTTCAGGAAGACTACTGCTGCTCCTCTGGACTTACAGAGAGCGAATGGTCCCTCAGTGTGCTTATCAGGTAAAATAAACCTCAATGATACAAAGTAATGGCTCGGTTATACGAGAATGCGCGTGTGAGACTGAAAGCTCTGCTCCTTATCACGGCGCGAGACAGAGAGGAGTGAGACTGTACTTAACAGATTTAGACGGTCAGTGAAGCCCAGCACCTGGACAGAGAGAAAAGAGAGGACGAGAGGCGGATCTCAGGTTACAGGCCTGCTTAGAGGAAAACAGAGAAAACCCGGACAGCGGGAAAACTTTAAGTAGGACGGCACCCTGTATTCCCAATTCAGATTATTGAGTTTCTATCCTCTGCATTCTACAATTTCAGCAGTTCCACAGTTTTGTCAAATGAACACCTCCCGCAGCTTTTAAGACCACCTGCCACATAAAGGAACGATGTAGATGGAGAGATTTAAAATGAGTTACCTCCGCATAATGCGGAGCTGAAAAGCAGACCACCAGCTGTTTTTCAGTGTTTTATGTTCGAAACACATTTGCGCTACCTGACGCTTTCTGATCCCATGGCTGATGATGGACTGCGGATCAGCCAGTTAATTTAGGCCAGATAAAAGCCTCTCATCTCTGCCGAGGTAGATTACTGTAATAGCAGCCTTTCTCATCTTTTGATCTTTTTTACTGCTGCGTTGGTTCATTTGCATGTGTCAGAGATACAGCTTTATTTAGGGCGCTTATTAATGAGAACAGGAGGGATTCCAGATTCTAAAACCTGAAACAGATTAACACTGACCCCCCCTGGATGTTGCATGCTGTTTCTTTCCATACATTTATGAGCACATTACCTGGGTGCAGGTACACACTCACTTTCTGCCGCACTGTAAACAAACACACACACACACACACACACACACACACACACACACACACACACACACACACACACACACACACACACACACACACACACACACACACACACACACACACACACAAACAGACACGCACAAACTCGAAAGCGTGCAGATACACCATCTAATGATGCTGTACGCACCCAAAAATGCTCATAAAAACGCAACTCCCCGAACTTGTGAATACACGCGTGGCATATTTGCAGACACAGTGATGCAGCTACACAACAACAACAACACACTTAAGACAAACACAAACATCCCTTCACGCCTGCCCCTCGCTGACAGCACGTTGGACTTCTAAGCGTTTTTCCTCCCAGGCCTCGGCCTGTCATCCTCCTGTCTCTCCCCGGCTGCGTCGCTCCGGCAGATATGGTCGATGTGGACGTGTACTTTGTCCAGATCAGCCGTGAGATGAGATGAGAGGAAGTGGGAGGTATTGTTCTTCCTGTGGCGCTAAGCCCCTGGGCGATTACCCTGTCAGGAAGGAGAACTCAGCGCCAGCGCCGACTGCCATAAACCAGTGCTAAATCCCAACTGATCGCAAAAGAGGCCGATTTTACACTTTAGATTCCTCCCATCTCTTAATGCGGCCGATGAGGCAGAGGATCTTCCCCTCTCCCTCATCTTATCCGCCGCCGCTATCCTCCTCAGCTGGTGGCGTCAACCCCTAAGCTTGCGCTGCGGGGATAAGACTCAACGCCTTGTCAGGCCAGATCAATGTGATTTTACAATGCGGTCCGAAAGAAGAGGCCCGTATAGCTGAGCAACGGCTGAACAACAGCGCGCGGCCCTTTTTCCATGAGCTGGAGCGCCGTTCCCAAGTGATTCTTACCACCTCTGTGTATCCAGCTTGCTCAAATAAGATACTGCAATCGAACAACAATCTTGTACACAAAACCTGCCAACTGCATCTCCTGAATCTGACTGCCTCAACACATACCTGCACCACCTCGCCCACCTTCTCCTCCCTCTGTCGTTTAGTTTATCATCAGGGGTGATCTCTGTGAATGCCTCATTGAACTCCTCCATCGGTTTAATCTTATCTACTTTCTCAGAAACACTCCTCGGGACACTTCTTCAAATTCCTCCTCAAGTTGTCAAAGCATCTCTTCTCTCTTCCCCCCAATACAGAGACAACCCAAGGATATGTCCGCAGAAGAGGACACCGTCATGTGTGCGCCTGGGCGACAGAGGATGTTTATGTTAGAGAGGAATTAACAATGCTACAGCAATTATGGCGTGCAAAATGCAGCCCCAGTGAATAGTGTATATAGTGTAAATAGTGAATAACATTACTAATAAAGTTTCTTTGCTTTTTCGTCCTGAGAGAGACCAAAAACAATTACGGTCGCACGACGGCTCTTGGGCAGATTGACTGAAGGTGAAATTGAGAAACACATTTGCACGTCAGAGCGCCCAACTTCACGATGACATCCTCTCCCTGCCAAGTCCTCTGCCTGATTTCCTGTTTGTGTTTGATTATCATATAGGGCCGCGCTACTATATCATCCCCTCCCTCTGCTCTGCTCTCCTCTCCTTTAGTTTTACGAGTGACAGTTGGGAATAAAGTAGAGCATAAATCTCTGGCAGTAATAAAGCTGCTAAGGCCAATGTTCCTTCTTAATGCTCTCCCTCATCACAAATTTGTGCTTTTTACAAGACAAGCCCCCACTGCCTTTCATTGCTTCCACTAAGTCATCCTCAAGTGTCAGCTCTCAATCCAGGTTTAAGAGAACTGGGAGATCCAGCGTGTAGGAAAAAGAAAAAAGGAAAAAAAAGTGCAGCAGCACGCTTCATCAGGCCACACATGAAAGCTCGGCGTGCTGATGGGCTCAGCCTTTCACACAAGCACACTTTTACACACACATACACACGCACAGGAACACACACTTTGCTAGACCACATTCCTGCAAAGGGCAATCATGAATCTTGGCGAGGAATCTGAGTCCCGAGCTGGTCAACGAGCGAGAGGCAACACTCCTCCGATCCCTCATAAAGACTTCCCTGGGTGGGCAAGAGAAGCCCACACCTTGCTGACCTCCATCCATCAGCAGGAGTTGGTAGGGAGTGCTCACCTCTTCTCATTGAGTGGATCCTAAATCCATCCGCCTGAGTGCAGCACCAGCCTACACACACACACACACACACACACACACACACACACACACACACACACACACACACACACACACACACACACACACACACACACACACACACACACACACACACACACACACACACACACACACACACACACACACACACACACACACACACACAGAATGCATGCCCTCTGGCGTTGCCTTGCTTGTTAAAAAGCCCACAGGTGTCAAAACATGCATTCACAGCTCCGAGTGCGCACCGTCACACAACTGTCTAATCAGTCACATTGGAGATAATGTTGTCAAAGTGGTGAGCTATTCGGCTGCTGACTTATCACATCTATTTCCTGCTCCTTCTTATAGCAAGTGACTGGGCAGACTGCCATACTATTGTCACTTATGAAAAACCTGAAGATGGTCACAAGAGCAGCATGAGAGTTCAATAATAAAACAAACACAACGCACACATTTATCCCCGAAAGAGCCAGCTTTTAGTCCAAGATGCCCAAGCACATAGAGAGGCACTATTTTCTGCTCAGCACTCAGAGGTGGTGGATGAGTTCTCACATCGGGGATCTGAATGTCCTGAAAGCACTTTGAAACTGCAGTCAACACACTGATTCCACTGTGCTTCAGACGCATGGCTTAACAGCTCAGCATTCATCGACACATAAATATCACAGTAGACCATAACGCTGTCGAAAAGAGATTGTTTCTGAGCTCGCATCATCAGTCTGGTTTCATATAATTGCACTTATTAATAGATTATGAATAAATCCCAAGCAAAGCAAATATTTGGTCAAGAAGTGGCTTTAGGACATTTAATCACAGACTAACATAATCTATTCAAAACACTTTGTTAAAATTAAATTATAATAATGTTGGATTTTGTTTGTAGATCTGTTAAAAACATGCTACTCCCTTGGTTGTCAAAAGCAATAAAATAACTTTTTTTAAAATACAAATAACAAGAAAATTGTATAACTTGTGAACTTGCTGTAAGCATTGTATTTTTTCTCATCTTAAATACAGATTTTTGGAAATAAATAAATTACAATTGTTAACTTTTAGAGCATTTCATGAAAAATGTGAAATTCTAGATCATTTGTATGAATGATTATGACTTTTTGCTAGTTATATTATACACGTGTTGTGCTTGGATAAGTATATAATAATAACACTCCAAGATCAGCAAAGAAAAGAAAAAGACATCCTTCGACTGTTAATACTATCAAATGTAGCTTTTTTTTCTTTCTCTTTTCTAAATTTTCAGGGATATTCACATTGTATTTGGCTTGTAGTGAGGTTTAAAGTCCCAGAGCAAACTGAAATTGTCAGATAGTCAAACTATTTCCTTAAATCGTAATGAAGCAGATTTCTCCTGCAGGCAGTATTATGTAATTTTAGAAAGGTAACTGGAAGATGTCACATCCCTCATTAATGAGCAATATTCTTGTTTTTTATGTCTATACATAAACAAACACATATTTGCTATTTTATTAGTGACCTGTACATGTGAAAAAACTATGTTTTCTCCTATGAATCAGCTTTTCTGTAATTTATCCCCCGAGCAATGATAGTTTTTTAACATTTATATGGAAGCTTGGTGTTTATTCTATGTCAGAAATGTGATTATATTTTACATAGACATTATTATAAAATGTGAGGCATGATCATGGACATGCATCATTAAGACGATGCTTCTGATCTAAACAAAAAATGCATTTCAAACGTTTCAGTTTGTGGTGTCTATCAAATTCCATGTTCAATCACCATCACTTTTTTTGGCTGGTACCTGAATCCCATCCAGTCTTTCTTGAAAAATGGGTGTCCACTCTAATTTTCAGAATCTAACTGAATCCATAACATTTCCAAATTGTATTCTGATTGGTGTTTAGGGCTCTTCTTTGGATGTGCTGTTGCAGGGGGGGTGACGACGGCCAAACTTTGTTTTTCAACTTCAGTTCACTGTATTGAGACTTGCTGTGATAGGGAGATTTATTGTGAGGAAATATACAAAACCCAGCCAGAAGTTTAAATCAACAGACTGTTTGAGTCGACTCCTTCGCTCGAATCTGTAAACCCTCATTGTGGCAACGCAACACATGAGGCTCAGCTGAGCAGCAGCTCTTGCCTCACTGCCTCCCTGGCCAGAAGTGTTGCTGTCCTTTAGTGGTTGATATGAAGAGTTGAAGCCGTCGCTGCCGCCACGTGTCTCAGTACGTCACACGAGGGATTTATCTGAAACAGTGTCGTCACAACGTTCAAGGAACCATTGACAATCCTAAAATATTCAGAAATGCCTGGGCAGCAACCTGGTCTCTGTGACTCTGTTTATCACAGCACCAGTGACCAAAGACAGAAGAATTTCTTTCTCAATGTACATTAGCACGACTGCTTCAGGTCTCTTCTGGGCTGAATTGCTTCTGAATCTATTTTTGAAAAATGTCACTGTTGAGAAAATCCTCAGAGGCTATTTGTGTGATGGGCATTTTTATTAGCAGCTTGGAGGCCAATCCAATCACACGGGAGGCATCCGTTAGTCATTATATTAACTTAATGAAGATCAAGTATTTATTTATTTATTTTTTTAAATGCAAACAAACCCGGCTTATTTCCCATTACTTGCATGCTTTTCCGGTTTAGTTGTGGGCTGTCTTGTTGTAACGGCAAAAAGAATGATGGGCTGCTAACTACTGAACGTGGTTGATTTGGAAGTGAAGCTTGTTGGTTCACACTGTTAAAAAGATAATCATTCTCCACATAGATTTCCTCTTTTAGCAAAGATCTCCAATCAGTTAAATTCTGCTTCAAAGCACAATTTTTTTTTAGGGCCTTTTTTCCCTTAAAAGCGGGTTTATATTCTATATATTGTGCATTATATTCATTCTAATAATTAGCAATGCCACCTGCTCACTCAGTGTTCTGATATAGAGCCACTAACATGTGAGAATATTGCTAATATGATTTTTGACTGCACTTTTATGAGAAAATGATTGTCTGATTGCATGTTTTTTTAGTAATGGTCAAAAGTTAACATGTTGGTATAATCTATCTGATCGATGTATACTATAGAATGATTAAAGAGCTATGGTAACAACCATTTCCTCATTTATAATGGAAACAGTTTCAAAACTGTTTCCATTATAGAACAACTGTTTGGTACGTTTAATGAAGATGGCTGAACATGCTTCAGGTGAGCTGCCAATGCGAGAAGGAGAGCAGCATTAAATGATGGGTTATGACGGGACACCTGGTTGGCCCACTGGCACCAACCACCCCTCTGGAAAAGTCTCCTGGTTATTTGCTCAATCAGAGCATGTTAGGTCAGGTGAACACACACACGAAGGCCAAATCTGTAGAGGTTCAGACACTTGCAAATGGAAATAAATATCATGTGTACATAAACAAACTTCACAAAAAGATCAGAAAGACAAAATATAGAGGGAACACAGAATAAAACCTAGAAATGCAGGTCTATAAATAGACTTTGGTAAGAGTTAAAAATGAACATGACAAATACACACATGCGTGCGTGTCAACATTGCCCCGGTTGATCAGTCTTTCATACCGGGGTGGGACTGTGGGAACTGTGCTGTCACTTCCTGTGCCCGCAGGCCTCAGCCAATCGCCATCAGATAAGAGCCACAACTCTGCCAATCAGAGCCGATCCTCAGCTTCACATGATGGGGCAGTGGACGCGATAAGGAAATAACTTGCCAGGGAAAATGTCTTGATCTCAATTGTACCCCCCCCCCCCCCCCCCCCCAGTCCACCCGACCCTCTCCTCCCTTCCCACCAAAATAGTTGTTTGGAGACAAGGTTTCTTTTTGTCTTTCGCCCATAATTACGCACCCTTTCATCTGCCCCCCTGTTCCCCTTGACCCCTACTCTGGGGTCAGTGGCCAGGATATCCCACTCTCCTCAAGCCAATAATGTGCCTTTTAGGGTGGATGAAGAGGGGCATTCATGCCAGGGCAGACAGGAGAGCAGCAAGGAGAGTAATCACTCCATCACACTCTGCCCCCGTCTGTCTCAGCTCCTGCCCAAACACCCAAACAACTTGCCGGGCTCCTCACATCAAAGACCTGGACCCGGACTGCAGCCTCGGCTTCAGCCCCGCACAGCACAGAGGGTGACTGTGTCACCAGCCAGAGAAAAGCACAGCGGTTCACAGATGCTGTTGTAATCACCGTGGAAAACCCCAGAGAGCTTTCGCAATCGCATCCTAAGATACAGTGAAGACGATCGCCGAGGTTCAAAGAAATGAACTCACTTTCACCTAAGTGGAGGCACACACTCTGAATTACCGACCTATATGATCACAGCCTCATTAAACAGTCCTTTAATAAACAGCCCGGGACCTTGGGGGATTTTCCTCCCGTTATACCTCGGCCGGACACACATTTGCACTGTTCCTGAGCAGCTATCACAGGTGGTGGTCCGCCTTATGAGCCAGTTCCTAGATGCTGTCTGAGCTACACTAACTGTTGTCAGGTTAAGTCAACATTATGAATATATTTTAAGGCAGAGTACGCCAAGGGAGTGTCACAGCATCTGTCTGGTTTTACTTTACAGTAAATTGTTGGAGGGCCTTTCTTGACCTGGCATGCAAAGAACAATAAGCAAAGTGTGGGGCAGTTTCTTAAAACATTCCTCAAAAAGGGTCGAAGAATGACTGGAATCCTGCCAAAAACTCTTCCACTCTGTTGAAGTCCCTGCAGGCTTACCGAGACACAGAACAACTGGACAGCAATAACACCAGAGCCAACGTGTCTACTGCAAAGCGATCTTTCTTACAACATTCAAGGGTAGAAATCAAGATTTAGTCTCAGTTGAAGTGAAGAACATGACAGAGAACATGGTTTTATCCTCTAGTCCCTCCTGGTCCACTTACTTTTAATTACTGCTCAGTGTTTATTTTAGTTTGGGTGCACATCCTGTTACATGCGGTCACAAATGTGGGTATGTGGTTCCCAGTTTTGGCATAAATTGCAAGATTACCCATCGAAAGTTGTGTTTATTCCATAAATGGAGGATATCGTAGATAGGGCTGCAGCACTGACTACAATCTACGATATGGGTTTCATCTATTTTCACATATTTGCACGAAGAAATGTGTAGAAAACAGCATGAAAAAAGGGTGGAAAACTAGGAGAATGCAAGCTTGACCACAAACCAACAGTCAACACAGCCTGTAGCCTGTAGGATAGTGGTGGGAGCTTCTGGGAGAGTCTAATTTGGAGCGTTGTCTTGCAGAGTTCGCCTGTTCTTTTGTAACCATACATTGGTTGGTTTTTTTCCCCTATTTCCTCCCACAGCATAGGGTTGAGGTTAAGTGGTCACTGTAGGTGTGACTGCAGCAGTGTTTTACTGGCTGTCTCTCTGTGTTTGGCCTGTGGTAGACAGGGGGTTCCCTGCTTTCACCCACAGTCAGATGGGATTGGCTCCAGTGCCCCACTAACCTAAATTGGATAAATCAGTGTTGAAGATGAATGGATGGATGGATGGAAATACAAAGTGGATTATTAAGGACTATAAAGTACGCATCAGCTTGTCATGAGGGACTGATATGTTTGCAGCTTTCCGCGGAGGTTCGAGAGCGGTTTCTCTGCTCAAACTGTCAGGACTATAGCTAATGTGGGGCCTTCATCAATGACAACGACACTTGAAGTTTAATTTGCATTGTGGGGGTATCTGCTGGAGGGCTCGCTGCTCCAGATATTTTAGAAATGCCACAACTCTGTTGTGTTATTTGTAATGCGCTTGGAGTTGTTTTCCAGAGGACTAAGGAAGTGACAAATATTTAGGCTTCTGATTCTTCAAAAATCTTCTCAGGATCTGCTCCAGTTTATGATTTCCTAAGGATTATTACACTGAACAACAGGTAGGCCCTGATTGTCTGCCTCCATCAGCGGTGTGGCCTCTTGCAGCCTTGATCCTGAATAGACCTCAAGCAGCCTGCCTGCAGCATCCCAGCCTTTAGAGTTTCCCCTGTGATCAATAGCTGGATTAATTGCTGAAAGGCTGAGGGGAGGAGGAGGTGAGTAAAAAGGAGGAGGAGGAGGAGGAGGTCTCAAGAGCCCCAGGCAAGGGAGTGTTTCTGGGGTGGGGGGTTAAGATTGTGCTGACAGGCAGGGAAAGCTGAGGGGATTTAAAAGGCGAGCGGAGGGGAGCCTGAGTCGGAGCTGTACAAGCTGAAGAGGGAGCTTCTCCCTCCCCTGCCTTCCACCCCCACCTCACCCCACCCCAGGTCACCTGGCAGCATGCAGGGCGGCGGGCCGTCAGATTAGGATCTGAGAGGGGGAGATAACGGGTTTATTGCCCCCTGGACGGGGTTGTTGGAGCCAAGGAAGGAGGAGGGCAGGCCAGGCAGGCTCAGGCTCAGGCTGGGAGGCAGAGTGGTTGGTGGTGGGCGTTTGTGTTTGTTTTAACCTGGGGAGATAGATGCAGCCAAGCAGGGTCTTTATGAAAGTGCACCCTGGCAGGGCAGTAAAACACGCAGGCAGCATGGTTAGAATACCAGCAACACCACTCAACCAGCCGGCGGAGGAGCTCATCCATCACAGCCTCGACGCGCACATAGTTATACTCTGAATAACCTCTGTGTCGATGTGTGTCCTTTACTGTTTGTCAAAATAAAGCGTCTTAAACTGATTTTCAAGTGGTCAGTAAATAACAGATATTGAAAATAATTAAAAGATTTTGTCATTTTCATCGCCGTTCTAATTTGTGTGCACTGAGTAATGTGTGAGGCCCTGAGAAGAATTCTGGTTGCTCATTGATCAACAGTGTGTAGCTTCATGTTATCTCCCGAGTTATTGGAAATGGGATGAACCCGATCCTATTACAAGCAAACACAGAATAACATATGAAATCTATATGTATTTTCACACCGCTGTAATCTTTGGTCACTGAATTCTGCACACGTATTGGGGAGCCTGTATTAGCTTTGCGTGTCTGGCCCAGACGCTGAGAGAGAGATAAGGGGAGCGGATATGAGAAATATGAAAAATAGCACTGTGATAGGATGATCAGTGAGAATGAGCAATACGGGCTGTAGTGACAAATGGGACAGGGAGCCAAAGAGGAGAGCAATGCAAAGCAGCATGAGAGCCAAGGACAGACTGATTCTCCAAGGAGTGGAGACGAAACATACTTTCTTGGAGCAAACAGGTCAATAACAACCTCCTGATATCTGTCATTGAGCAATTTACTCCAGTTCACAATTTTTCAGTTTCGAATCACCCATGCAAGCCTTATTAACAGGAACATACACTGTTAAACCGGGTGCCACATCTCTTGTGATATTTCTTCAGATACCTAGAGCACAATTTTAAATACTTGCAGCACCAGAGTCGACACACTTTCATTATTGAACAATTTACATGCATATTCTATCTCTAAAAGATAACGTTTGATTACACAGCGTGTTTTAGTTGTTTCGGCAAACAATCCAGCCAGACAATAAAGAATATGTAGCATCAAGAGAAATCGAATGAATGGCACAGATTCCCCCCCCCCCCCCAATTTCTCTGCAACACTCGCACACTTGTACACACACTCAAAGGGATTTTGGGGCCCTGCAGAGCGGCACGTGAGCAGCCCTCTGTCAGCTGTGTTTGCAGTGAGGCAGGCGAGGGGCGCCCTGCACCTTCGAAAGAGAGTAGCGACCCAGGGAAATGGGAGAAAGGAGGGGTGCCCCGTGGAAAGGCCAAGGTCCAGAGAGGAGAGAAAAGAGCAGCCCACAAAACAGCTTTCCTCTGGAGGGAGAGAGATAGAGAGAGAGAGACAGAGACAGAGAGAGAGAAAGAGAGAGAGAGGAGGAGGGGGTTGTTGGAACAATGCCCCTTCAGCTGCAGGTGCAATGGCTGAGGCTGTGTGCATGGAGAGAGCACGACTTTCTTTTTTGTGTTAATTGAGCTGATCTGTTGTCTTTTCTCTCCTGCAAGTTTAACTCACAGCTGATTAACATGTGGCCTTTTGGCACCGCAGTGTGTGCACAGTGCGTGTGCAGAATTACAGACCGAGCTGCGTTGCCAGTAGGAACCGAGCAGTGACACCGGCGCAGGCGTGTGTAAACACGGCCAAACAGAGAGCGTTAACTCGATTTGCACTTGTATGGAGCGCGGCGCAATGGTTAACACATCTGAATAAAGGCTTTATATGCTACATGTCATACAATTGAAAGTGTATAGAGGCGTCGCCCAGCCACTAGATTAAATGGCATACTCACAGGATTAAAGGATTTACACCTAAGAATAGTAACTAAGTAAAACAAGCACGTTATTCAGCTCACCTACTGTAATTACTACCATTGTGCTGAAGTATTTTATCACTGTCACATTCGGTGAAATCATAGTTTAAAGAAGCAGACACTCGCCACCTTTGAGAGGATTGTGACAATGTCAGACATTCATATTGTGATAAAACACTGACGGATACTTAATAGATCCTTCAATACAATGGCGAAATGGGAATAAAATCTCGCATCTGTGTAATCGGATTCTTAAAAACAAGCCCCTCAAATACTTCCAAGTATCCCCCCCCCCCTCAAAAAAAGTCTCTTAATTTTGACACACAGCTGAGCAGCAGTGTTTGTTGCTTTGTCTTACTGCTCAATAAAACACTGCACAACTCCTGCATTGTCATTGGTCCAGTTCACTCCATATGGCCAAATTATTTTTCAGACTGCTAGATTCTCAGACCCGGTCCTCCCAATTGGCTCTCAGCAGTTGGTTTTATTCCACATTGTTGCATCTGCCCATCCTCAGTGTAAAAATATTTAGACTCAGCCTATTTAGCACTAATAAATATATAAATATCGTAAATTGGTTCAGTTTGCACACATGGCATAAAATAAATATCCATCCTTTTGACACTCTTTATTTTTCCTTATGCTGTTTAACACATCAAAAGCCACATTAGGTTGTATTTATTATGATCTGCACAGGTTAAACAAAGGACAGTTTAATATTATTCCGTTTAACATCAAAAAAGTTTGGCGACTAAACATAACGAAGGCTGGGGTCCTGACGCCAAGGGTCTGTCCTTATTAGCTGCCCCATGGTGAGAGTTGCTGATATTCAGACCCCACCGGACTGGATGACCCTGTTTAGACAACTGGTTCCTATCCGACACTCGCATGAAGTGCTGCAGCCCGAGGGCACGCCGCAGCCCGGCCTCGACTGCCGACACTCTGGTATATAGAGGTGCCCGTGTGCTACGACCACCCGCCAGCTTTAAAGATTCTCCAGCGCACGCGTACACGTCTGCTCGTGCACACAGGCATTTAGCACACCTCGGCGTTGTGAGCCCTCGGGCAATCAGCGGGGCACTCGGAGGGCCGGGATGTGGCGGGAACACAGAAACACGTGTTGGGGCATTACAGGAGACGCTCACTTCACAGAGGAGCGAGTCCCCCGTTCTTCCCCCGTCCCACACCTTGCCCCGTCCCTTTCATAGGAGATTACTGGAAAAGAGAGAGGAGCAGAGGGGAGAGATGGGGAGCCGTGATATGGAAGCGAGCGAGTGAGTATGTTGAAGACAGAAACGGGGAGAGATTTCGCTCTCCACCCCTCTCTGCAGATATTACTGCTTAATTAAAAGGGCAGCATGTGCTAAGTATTATTCCAGCTGAGATCGCTATCTCCAGCCTATGTAATAAGATCTTCAGCAGGCTTACAGCTAAATTTTCGAGCAAATTTCCTTCCTATTCTTTGCCCTTATTTCCTCTCGGCCTACGTCTGTTTTGTGCTGTCACTGCAATCTTTTTGCGTGCTTGCATGTGTGTGTATATGTGTGTATGTGTGTGTGTGTGTGTGCACCGAGCAGGACTGTTTTGCATGTTAATTAATGTAATATTTTGTACACCACTCGGGAGCATGTAAGTGTTCTCTTGAATGTGTTCCAATTAAGAAACATCCCTCAGGCACAAATTGGTTTGGACACACTGAAAATGTTCTCATATTTTTACATATTTGGGAGACCATGAAGAACGTGAACAAAATGCAGAGTTTACCCACTGTTCAAGTGTGGAAAAAGACGTTTGGTCTCTGCGGAGTCGCACGGAGAAGCCTCTTTTCTCGTGAACCGTCAGCCCCAAGAAGCGACGGCTGCCTGTCTCCATCTGCTCTCTATCCTGATGATGATTCATGTCTGCTGCTAATGCTGCAAATCCAGAGATGGTGGCTGGCTTGGGTGTCAGGCTGCCTGCCTTTAAATGAACATCTCCAAAACCTTTACGGCGGAACGGCATTTGGAAATACGATTTAAAAGCATGTACCTCACACTGCTGCGCGCTGGAATACACTGAGAATTTTTTTTTCTGCACAGAAACCATCCGAAAATCTTTCCATCTTGTGAAGGATGACATGTTACGGACTTATATATAACCCTCTCGCGCATGTACACACATAAGCACGATTGCCAAGTCATTCATGTATCATGGCTACTGGAGGGGTGGCTGTGAGCCCCTTTTGCATTTTTTTTCCAACAGAGTGGCTTTGGACTCACATTCAATCATCTGGTAAATTAGTTTAATCCTGCAGCAAATCTGTCCCTCTCCTGGGACATTTCCAGAGGTGTCAATCGGAGATAAGGCCTGTGTGACAATAAAGCCACTAAACCAAGCATTTTAAGTCGTCTATATGTTTGATGCTATTTGATTTATTGCAGCAAAAAGAAAGATGGCGTATTTTTCCTAAACCGATACTAAAAACTAAAGAAATGGTTTGGGGAGTCATTGTTTGAGACCTTTGACAGATTACAGTTGCAGCTCTACAGCTTTCGAATGCAATATGTCAGAGGAAAGAGAAAACATTTGTATTTGTCTTACACAAAAATGCTCAATCACTGCATTTGTTTCACTAAAACAAAAATTAGAATACATCTGTAAAATCATTAAAACACAACGTAATTAATTTATAGGGTAGTTGTGGTGCTTAGCAACGTTATTTATACAGTAACAAAAATAATTCCAATTTCAGTCTTAAAACTGCTGTTTCATTTGAATAGTACTCTCACACACTAACGCACGCACGCAGTTTAACAGTAGTGTCTGCAGATCACTTCTGCCCTCTATTGATTGATAACGGGACTGCAGCCACACAGATTTGGGTTTATAATGAAAAAAGATGTAAAGGTCAAGTTCCTGAGGCCACAGGACCAAACGTAAGTCAAGAGTGAAGCGAAAAGCTTCTAAGTGAGTCAAGGTTTTTGACTGAGTGCACAACTCATGGTTAGAAATGCATGTTCTTAAATTGTGGAACAAATCTAGAAGTATGGGAGTCGATAAATAGCAATTATAAATGATCATACAAGCAGTAATATCATACAAATGTTTCAGAGCATGATTACAATAAAATCTGATATTTTCTGTTACAATTCAAACCATGGCAGTTCAATTTGTGATCATTACAACAAATGCCAGAAATCAGTCACCAAACGTTTTTGAAACTTATCAGCAACTTTAATAACTAAATTGATTAGATCTTCAATTGTACAGTTTTCTGGACGCCACTTCTGCAGAGTAACTATAAGGTGGACAGTGTCAACTTAAGTTCTCTGCTTTACATGTTAAGATGTGAATTTAGTCTTCGAACCTACAATTGCTTCCACAAGCGGCGAGCAGGAGGTTGATGAGATGCAGGACGTCACGGCTGGAACGGTTGTGCAACTTAATGTGAGTAATTTTAACATAAAAAGTAGCGCGAGACAGAGGAAATAGAAAGAGCAAAAGAGGAAAGGAAACTTCAAAATGCTCTTTGAGGGAAATGAGATCACAGACTGCAATTATATAATTCTTGTCAAGTGATGGTAGCGATAGCCTAGGAGGAATGCACGTATGAGCACGCACACACACACACACACACACACACACACACCCATAGACAAACTCCAGTGGGAGGATTGCCTTCTTGACTGCTTTCTTAAATGTTGGAAAGTTATAGGGGTCACATGTGGGTCAGGTACAGGAAGACTTAGTGTGTGCGCGTCTGGTTGTGCATGTGCGTCAGGCCCTGAGCACTGGGCCCCCGATAAAAGCCCTTATTCTGATTTCCTCTTTGGTTTTTGCTTTGTCCATTTGGTCCTTCTCTTTCTAGTTTTGATGAAAGCCAAAAAAGCCAAGCGTTCCCAAGTTCGCTGATGCCAAGTCCAGATTTGAAGCGAGAGCACAACTCCTGAACTGTGTGTTATGTACTTTTTTGTTTTTTGCATGACTGTACAAGGGTGCTTCACTGTCTCGGGGCTTTAAGAAACAGTCAATCTTGATATGGCTCCTTCACATGGGCTACAACGCAAACCGCATGAATACAAACATATATAATGAATAGTCAGTAACATTATGGCGTGTGGCTTCCAGATGAACACTCAGAATAAACCAGGCATTCATGCTGTGGCCTACATATCGTGGATGCAAACACATCTCCACATCTCGCAGTTTGCAAAACCCATTTACAATACTGGGACTGGAACACAAAGGTTCCAGTCTGAGCCCTTGTTATCCACACACACACACACACACACACACACACACACACACACACACACACACACACACACACACACACACACACACACACACACACACACACACACACACACACACACACACACACACACACACACACACACACACACACACACACACACACTCTGGTAGTGGGGCCAGGGGGTCTGCTGCTGGGTTCCCAGGGAGCCTCACTGGTCTGATGGAGGCACTTTGTCTGAAGCCGGGGCAGACTACAGCAGACTCCAGAGGAGATGCCTATCAGCTACCAGCTATGCTACGGCCTGGAGGAAAGAGAGGGAGGGAGAGAACAAGGGAGGCAGAGAGAAAGAAAAAGGAGAGGGAAAGAGAGAGGCAAAAAGAGGACTGCAGCAGAAGGTGCTGCAATACAAAGACAGCGTCAACTTTGTAAATTAGGTTAACAAAAAGGCTCATTTAAAGGCAAAACCACTGACAGACAGAGATGCAAGTCTGAAATTGAGAAGGTTATCTGGGTAAATTGTATCATTTGGATACAGACAGTATTTTATTGCAACGTAAAAAACTTCAGAATAAATCCTTCAACGAGCAAATCAAACTCAACCACCCGACTGCTCTCTATCCACAAAACTATGTCTTCGGCATGTAAAATGCTGGCGATAACAGTGACAGGGGAGGTCACGGGCAAGTGTTGGCAGGTGGAGTGATGTATTGTCAAACTGCACGAGAGGCCCCCCCCCCAGTTTGTCACATTAAAGGTCAAGACCTCTCCAGGTGTGGCCTAATGTCTCAGCTGCAATACAACAGGCTCCTTCCCATATTTTCTATTATCTCTCTTTTTTTTGTTCTCCCAAAAAAAAAAAAAAAAAAAGATATCCGACAGGTTTAAAATTATGCACAATATACAGTTCATCGTTCACAATGACAGGTATTGTAAGGTGCTGGGCAATGATAGGAACAACAAAAAGCGGATACGAGGATAAATGTAATTCCGTTCTGACGTCTTTTTTTGCCCCTTCTAATCTCACTTTGATTACTGAGGCAGAGTGCGGTTGGGATGGGGCGAGTTAGTTGACGTAGCGCGAGACAGATCTAATGTGTGCTGTCTCCTGCATGGCGACTTCTTAGTTAGAGCGTGAGGACGCTGGGCAGGGCGAGGAGGGGTGGGCTGGAGGGAATCGCACCGTGACCCAAGGATCTCCACGGCCTCTGTCAGCGTAAAATTAGATTACAACAGTGGGACCAGAGGGTGACTGAGGTGGGGGCGTCAAGAAGTCTAAATATGGAGGGCTCAGTATGTCCATAATCACTTTATACAAGTTAGATGAACAAAAAGACTTATCTCCTCCTCGCTGTCCAGATTGCCTACACTGTGTGTGTGTGTGTGTGTGTGTGTGTGTGTGTGTGTGTGTGTGTGTGTGTGTGTGTGTGTGTGTGTGTGTGTGTGTGTGTGTGTGTGTGTGTCTTGTTGTCGTAAGCCAGATGAAAAAAATAAAAAACAAAAAAACAGTACAGTGGAGCATCAATGTTAGTGATATGTTTGAATGGATGGTTTCGACACAGTAGCAGCAGCCAAAACAGGCCAATTCAAATGGTGCCATTCAGAAAGTGGCCATTGTGAGAAACAGGCACAGACACGTGAAGCTGCACGTCTGTTTGAATTTTCATTCAGCATAATGAAATTATCAACCATAGGTGGAAAATTTATTTTAGGTGTACGCTGAGATTTTCAAAGCCTTTTCTCACCGCCTCTGTCAGAGCACACATGGAGCATGCAGTTCCGTGGCCGCTTACGTTATGAATGAATGACGCTCACGAGTACGGCGGGGAGTTGGTAAGAGAAAGAGGGATAGCGAAGACAAAAACAGGAAGAGGAGAAGCCTGGGTGAAGTGAGGGTAAACAGTGGCTGCAGATGATGGTGGTGACAAGAAAGAGAAAAAAAGAGAGAGAGCGAGAGAGAGAGAGGGGGGGGTGATGTACAGAGACAGAGCAGAAAATTGAAGTACATGTAACATGACACAAATGGACAAAAGTATTTAGCTAATGATTTATTATTAAACAGGGCAGGCAGCCTTCTCCAGCTCAATCCTCCAGCCTCGGCCAGGCCCTATTGTAGGGAGATGGAGAGACAGATAAGCGGGGCTGTAATGGTAGTCAGATGGCAGGTGGGCTGGCTGAATCCGGGGTTAATCACTGCTAAGTGCTGTGGAGAGGGGAGGACACAAGGCAGGCCTGGTTGAAACACTGTATCCTGGGGGGGCACTGCGAGGCCAGGTAAGTCAGCCCAGGTAACTCACCTCGACGGCTCCAGCGGCCAGCTGCACTCTCGTGCCTGAGCTCGTGGCGTCAACTCAGTTGACACGGTGACATGCAACGTTGACGCGCTCCCGTCGCCGCCTCGCTCTCTGTCCCGACTCCTTCAAACCACGTCAGGGCTCTTTTGAGCGCGCTCCATCCTGCCTTACTGCTTGGAGCATTTCCGAGTAACACAAGTGATTCAATCTGTGGGGGCGGAAGGGGAGAACGCCTCGTAACAAAGCAGCGACGCAAACAGGCAAGTGACAATTTAAATGGAACTCTTTGAGTAAAATCTGAAAAAAAACCATGAGGTTGTTTTTAATTCACAGATAAAATGACAATAAAAAGGATCAAGTAATGTAAATCTAACTTTGATTTAAAATATTATGCCTGGAAGGGCTGAAGTGAAATCAACATCTCTATCAAAACCATGTTACTTTTATTCATGTTTTCACTTAAAGTGCCCCCTGTTGGTCACTGCCTCCACACCGGGCCGCTCTGGCCTCAGGCACACATGAGGCTAAATGGAGAAAAACAACAAGCAGACTCTCCTGACACACCATGAAATGCGGCCCGCCGTGCTCCTAAACAGCAGATGACAAACTCATAACGAAGGCGGTAATTGGAACAACGTTTCAGATCCACCATGCACGTTTCATTCCGATATCCATGCCGCCATCGGGCCCCGTCTCCTAAATCATTCCCAAACGTCCAGTAAATCAAAACAAAACGCGGGGGAAAAGAAATACAACTTTACAGAGCAGTGACTTCTGATGGGCCATTTCTGCTGGAGACTTCAGTCTGATCAGAGGTGCGCCGTTCTGAGCACTTTAACGTGAAACAGGCTGCGACTCTGGGCGATACTGAGCTGGAACCATTGAAGGTATCAGTTACTCCAAAATGCTCGCTGTTGTGTTTGCAAATAAAACCTGCACAAAAGGCAAAAAGGAAGGCTTTCGTGCACGGAATCGTTCCATGCGACAACAGTGTGGGCAAAAAAAAAAGAAAAAAAAGGAAAAATGCACACATACAGTACATGTGTGCAGACAAACACACACACACCTCATCTTAAAACACAACTAGCAGCCTTATAGCTCATTCCTCCACCTCCTCCTATAAAATGGAGTCGTTGTAAACAACAGATGAAGTCATCTTGTTTTAGAAGAAGAGAAGAGGAGAGGTCAAGTTGAACGGGGAGCCTTAGTTAAATCATCTGCTTGTAGTAAACAGTTGAGAGGAACATCTATCAGCCGGGCACGTGCCGCTGACAGTATAATAATAAGGTAGCGAGAGCTGGAGCGTGCACTGAAAACAGATAAAGAGAGACACTTCCCTCCGGAGACGCAAGGAGAGGGGGAGAGAGTTAGAAGAAGAAGAAAAAAAAACGGGGGGGAAGTGGGGGGGGAAGAAACAGAGGACAAACAACAGAAAGGGAAAAGTAGCTCATCACCCTTTCCATCAGCGTGGCGGGTGGTGCTGGTGTGACAGTGCACAGTTTCACTGCACACTCTGTTCATAATCACAAGGTTACTGTTCATTGTTCAACACGACCCCGTGGACGTGAGTGACAAGGTGGGCAGCCGGGCCCTGTGCTGCTGCGCAGATAATTACCTCATGACGACAAAGTGAACTTTGATGTGCAATCCTCCGCTGTAATGCTTTAATGACCTTAGAGCCGGTATTTCTGCACGTCTCTGTGTACGTTTGTGCACAAAATGCCTGTACATGCTGGACATGTGCATCGATGCTAAGAACACACGGTAGTGTGCGCGCACACACACACACACACACACGCACACACACATACACACAGGACTTTAAGTCGCCGGTAGGCTTGATGTCAATCAAGTGGGTGTCTAATTAAAAGTAACAGAAGGAAGCTGCTGGGGACAGCAATCGCTATCGGACTCTCATTTTCATATGAATGGCCTTTTTTAATTAAACTCAACAGCTAATAAGCCTCAGTATCCAGACCATGTAGCAGTTTAACAGACAAAGAGTCACAAAGAAACACACACACACACACACACACACACACACACACACACACACACACACACACACACACACACACACACACACACACACACACACACACACACACACACACACACACACACACACACACACACACACACACACACACACACGGGAATGAAAGGTAAAGACAGTAGGATGAATAATGAAGAGTCAGAAACAGAGTGATGCATTGCCTTTGAACCTGTTGGCTCTGCTTTGTTTGTGAAGGCACGTTGCCAGCAGCTATTGTTGTCAACAAAGTTTATTTGGCGCCGATGGTATTAAAGAATACTGTCCAACAGAATTTGCCTTTGCTATTAGACGGGGAGAAATGAAAGAGGGGTAAAAAAAAGAAAAAAAGGAAGAAAAGGGAGAGCTATCTTCTCCTCAGATGAAAAGGACGGTCTACAAACAATTGGCCATGTGTGTGTTAGTTCTTCTGTCCCGAAGCTGAAGGCTAATTATGAACGTATTTGCGTTGCGACGACAGGATCAAACATAAAACAGCATTCAAGCTGAACCAGCTGTCTTAATTTAAGCCACGAAAGGCAAAACAATAAAGTGTTTTACCAAATGATTTGGGTTATCATGAAATGAAAGACGTGAATTGTCGCTGTAAAATCCAATCTTATTTCCATCAATGGATTTAGCAGTTATTGAAATCAAACGAGAAAAGCATGGCGGCATTATACAGCGACATGGATTTAATGCTTCGCAGCATGCTTATGTGATGCTCAGACTTGTTCTGCCAAGCTCTAACAATGACATTTACCAGCTCCAGCGTGTGCTTTGTTCATGGGCCAGAAGCAATTAATGTGCTGATCCTCTTCTAAATAAAATTAGTAAACCACTCAAATCTGTATTTCTGAAAAAAAAAAAAAAAAGGACCCATTTTTTTGTATCCCTCTACTCCTTCCTTTTTTTTCAATCAAGTGTGTGTCAACAAACATAAATAATCACGCCCGTGTGCCAACATGTGCGTGAAGAGAAGCAAGGGGACAAAAGGCAAAATAAACGGCACATATGATTCCCATACTGCTACGATTTCTTTGTGGGGGAGATTATGGTTTCGTTCTAACAAACACGGCAAATCTCCATTTTCCCAACCTTTTACAGCAGATAAAGGGCCTTGGATCCCTTTTCCACACTAAATCCCAGATCAACTTCTCCTCAGCTATTCAAACCACCCAGCAGGTTGTTTCTAAAAGGCTTGAAAGTGAGCGGAGAGATAGCCAGCGCCGGCATCTCAAATAAGCTCTCTCTGCTGCAGCCGCGTTAATTCTCCTCCCGCTCCTCACTTCTTCAGAAACTTTTAACATCATGACCCCGAGAAACATTTGCAAACTATAACAATAAAATTAACATGTAATGAGCAAAATAATTGCACATCAAACGCTGCTCGATGGAGGAGCGCAAGCTCGGAAGAAAGGGCCCAATTTGCAGATTACATGGCTCATGACTACCGAAGTTCAAAACACAGAGAAATTGGTTGTGAAGTGAGAAAAAAGGGTCCTTCCAAAACGACTCCGAAGCATTCTTTAAACTTGTGTAATGGATACGCTGCGGGCAACTGGGCGAATTTACCATGCAAAGAATCTCCATTCTGCACGCAGCACTTCAAAGGAGAAAGGAACTGAGTTTCAGGGAGCCAGTGGGCACAGGGAGAGGGGGGAATGAACTCGGCGATGCACATTTGTCTCCTGGAGTGACAGAAATTGGCGGGGGGGCGCGCAAAATGAGAGATTTAGCTGATCTGGGGCAGAGTGGTGGCTCAGTCAACACCACAGTGCTTCCGCAATCTTCAAAAACAGAGGAGAATCAGAACGCGTCGAGAAGAAACGCTGAGGAAGTTGAAATGGACGGAAAGACGCACATCAAAACTCAGAGGAGGACAGGAGGCATTATTTTGTCTGCTGCTAGTCAGTAAAAAAAAGAGAGCAGGAGAGAGAGAGAGAGAGAGAGAGAGAGAGAGAGAGAGAGAGAGAGAGAGAGAGAGCATATGAAAGATAGAGCGATAGAAGATAGGGAGAAAGATGGCTTGGGTGACCGGGCCAAGTTGTTGTGTTGTATTTTTCTCTATCAGGCAGCAGCTCTTTTATGTTGTGTTGGGAGAGGAAGTGGAGGGGAGCAGGAGATTACATTAGCAATGATAAAGGGACCTATGCCACGCCGTGTCTTACCATCAGATACACACAACACCACAGATTACAACGAAAAACAGCTAAAACCCAAGATACACTCTGGACTGCGGCGGACAGCCGATATCACCCCGACCAGGGCACATACAGGGAGAAATGTATGATTCCCCCAAAGTGAAAGCCTGGCGAGGAAAGGGGGCCGCAGTTTAATAGTGCTGGCATGACTTTATACAAGCTTCAATTTGGTCGTTAAGTTTTTATCAGCTGAAACGAGGCCACAGAAATGTATGCTGAAATGCTGATAGGTGAAATAAAAAGTTCCTCAATGTTTGATTGGAAGTCTCCAAACATTCAAAGGGAACTTTCTCGTCCGTCGTGTGTTTTTGTGCTCATTTTGCCTTCGCTTTCACCCCTCACCCCCCCCCCCCCCCCCCGCCTCACACTGAAGTCTCCCTCTCTTGTCCTGGACTCTTATCTGATGGGAGCGCCGCCACTGTTTGCATAAAACACTGTTTATAAGGGGTTGCATATGTTAAAAAAATTAAAACACACATCAGACTGCCCGCACGCGCACGCTAATGCCGCATGCGTGCATGCTGATGAGTCGAGCTGCTCCCAGCTTACTAAAAAGCCGAGCAACCAGCATGCAGCGGGAGCGCTTTTAATAAGGCTTGTGCTCAACACCAAAAACACAAGTAAACATCCACGACACACATTGTATTCTATATTAGTTAAAAGATGAGTTTTAACTCTAATTGAAATTCCCAAGTTATAAAACTCAAACAATGATGGCATCACAATGCCTTAATTTACAATAAACTGTAAACTCCTGGAATGCCACTTGAATACAACTTCTTCTATATATTGTTTTATCTATATCATACCAATTAGCGTTTATATACGTCAAACTAAACTGTAGTGCTTAAAAATAAAGACGAAAAAAATGTCACAAGAGCTAAAACATTTACTCTGCAGATTGAAAGAAATCGCATGAACAATTTATGATTTTTTTAACATGTATTTACATATTAGTTCTTTTAGTTTTTGTTTGTAAGTTTGACATATTTTATAGGTTGAAGATACGTGTATGTAAATAGATACAGGAAGAGCAGAGTCACAATCATAAGGTAGTCATAAATCAGCTGGATATTAAAATCATGACCCTTTTTTTTTTTCAATCAACCTGAATCTTAGGTGCTGAATAAAAAATTGTGATAACATATATTATGTAACTCACGAGGTTTCACATTGAACTTTAATACATGATCAAGAACAGAGACGCCCGCTATTCCCAATATCTCCCTTTGACTTAGTTTTCCTCATGATCCAGTTTCTTTTTCCACCCAAAGATGATCATAGCAACGTGTGCCACTAATCTATTGTATGCATAATATTTAGCATATTTAAATATACTATTCATGTAATCCTTTCGGTGAGCTTGCTCTGGCATCTGTAACAAAGTAAAGGCTGGCGATAATTACTGTGGAAGGAGCCTACACAAACCATTAGTCTTTCCATCAGTCTCGCTTCATTTTCCCCGTTCTGCCTGCCGACTTGACCACTATTGCGCTCAATTAAAATTCCCCCATTTGTTTTCTCTGAAAATTAGGTTACTTCTGCAAATTTACACTAATTTACTTAACTTGCGCGAACCTCTGGCTCGAGCCGTTCAAAAAGCCTCACTGTTTGTTTAACATGCAACTTGAACTCTGTGACTTATACGTCAGCCCCTTCCTCCACCCCCCCCCCCTGCTCTCTCCCAGACCCACAGACCTGGATCGCGGCTCTCCTCATTTGTTGCAAGGAACACCTTTTCTCCGTCTTGGGTTTAAACTTTAAATCGAAGTAAATCTGATTGGAGAGATACACCCTGATGTGGTTGAGATTGGTCCGCCACAGCGCTTCCTGGGGGAAGTTTTCCCCTCAGCTCGCACTCTTGGAGAGAGACTCCCTGATGTCCAACGCTGACAACAATGGCTCTCTATATTCGGTTCAGTTCCTGTGCAGACTGAGCTCTGTGCTGAGCTACCGGGGGGAGTGAGGTTCCCAGGAAGTGAAGGAGTGAGAGTTTGTATATAGATTGGTAAAGGGTGCTGTCAACAGAGTGGAGCCTTTTGGCCCCGACATATGACCCGACTACTTCCGGGTCGCGTCGTGACAGACCTTCCTGAAGGTTATTCGGCGTGTCAGTGGTGTTTCACATGACCTCAAACGCAGAGCATTCCTTTGCGCGAATATCATCAAAAGTTTCTCGTTTCACGCGAACACGGTTGTCCAATCCCACCGTGCTTGTGTCACACCCGATGGTGTCAGTGCAGCCACAGAGGCGGCGATGTCCCTCGCCGCTGTGTGAACGTTCAGCGAGAGAGTGGGATCAGTGTCGGCGGCTGAGTCACGGGGGTTAATGGAGACGACGGCCGGCGCGGGGGTCTTCGCTGCGGCGGGTTCTTTCTTCGGACACGCGTGACTGAGGATCATCATCATTAGAGCCGAGGGTATGTGGCTATGAGCTCATCATGAAGCGATGATGATGCTCATTTGTCATGTCTACGAGGGGGAATAACTCATTCCCCACAGAAAAGTGTCAGGTTGTGGAATTAAATTCTCACGTTGTTGTCTGTTTTCTGTGTTCATAGATTACAATGTATGCTTTGACAGATTAAAGTTGAGAACTCAAAAATGTAATAAATGCCAGTGTTTTGTTTGTACAGAAAGCAGGTCGTCAAACATCATGATGATCAAAGCGCGAGATTAAGGCCACATCCACATGACAAAACCAAAAAAAAAAAAATTTTTCTCCCCAGCCTTCTCCAAAACATATTCTGTCCACACTTCCCTAGAAGACAAAGCACATAGAACTTTAGTAGTTCATGTACATAAACATGTATATAACTTTAGTTCTATAGGTCAATTTTAGAATTTCCCCACTCGGGGACCCGTGTTAAAAAAAACCAACCTGTTTTCACGCTTCTAAAACACGCCTCATGTGGATGACAGGCCAAAAACAAGACGTTTAGGTTTCCTGGTGTGGACGGCCCCTCAATGTTAGATGGGACCTTATGCCCAGATATGCAAAACGCATATGATCCATCCCATTCATTTCACCTCCCAATCCCACAAACTATTATAAATAACTGCCAGGCAAGGTGCACACCATCAGCAGCAATTTGAAATTCAATGTATTGTCCAAGGACAAACAATAAATGAAGCCATGATCCTTAAAAGCAGGAGGCAACACATTCTACCATCTGAGCAGTAAACACTTTGCATACAGGTGATAAGGTTTTCTGCCTTTAGTTTATTACCTGCAAACCAAAATACTGTATTACACCAATGCAGATGTATTCACTAATTGTCAACATACATGGCTTATCTCAACAAACTATGCAAGAAACTAAAAATATTACAATTAGAAATTGTAATGTTGCTCAACTGAAGACTCAGAAAAAATAACCTCATGTTTAAATAGATTTTCCCAGATCCAACCAACTTCTGTTCAGTTTCTCAAACTGAGGGCATCTAATCTGATTTGAATGAAATCAAAGTCAATCTCAAATTTTGGACCCTTGTTAGACTTGCCACTTTGTGCTGTAGAAGATCTACAAATCATAATAAACAATTCTCAAACAGAGAAAATGTTTTAAATAAAGTCCAAACTGTATTTTTAAAGCATATCTCATACAGACAAAATGTGTTTACCGAGTCCTCTTAACACTATATGATGGTAACATCGTTTAAAATTTTTGCAAGTTACAAGGGTAAATGGTATATTCAAGTTAAACATCTTCAAACTGGAACCTTTTATTTGTTCTTATACTAAAAATACATTTTATCACAGTATATTTATATAAGATGGCACATTTCTTATATATTCACCGTATCATAAAGTCAAATCTAAAAGTTACAGCTTCAAGAAAACTTTTAATTACAAGCCATTTTTAAATGTTTTTAATCTTCATTTTTGTTTTTGTTTTTTTACTTTTGCAAGTCTGCAAACAATATACACAATCATATAAAATTCACTCAGAAAACAAGCATTTGAACAATCCAGAAATCCTTCATATTTCATGATTTTGACCAGAATGTGTTCTCTAAATTGAAACCATTAAATTATAGCCACTGCTTGTTTTGCCTGTACTATGAAAGTGATTGGTATTTTTTGCTTTTGGTTTCTATAGTTAAATGTATTACAAATCCTTACACAAGCAATAGACCTGTGTCAGCATTAAACACACACATGTTCAGTGGTACGTTTTATGCTTGCCAGTTGCTTTTCATTGTTATTTATGTGAACTAGTACAAAATGCTAAAGCTACCAAATGCCGTCAAGTGCTTGAAAGAATCTTAAGAATAAAACCACCTCGTGAACTCCAACTCTGCGTCCCAAATACGCGGGCAGCAGTCTGAGCCCTCGGGGCTCTCTGGGTGTATTCAAAGGGTGGACTGAGGTCACATGATGGGTTCCCACAGCTCAAAAACTCTGCTTCCTTAAAGCAACGGCAGGAAGTTGAGTTTAGGGACAAACTAATGGACAATCATTATGCTTTCTGCCTCTGATCACTCCCATTTATTCTTCCAGTGTGAGAACATGTAGCTTTGTCCCCCCTCGGCACATAGAGACAGTGATATCTGCTCTTAGTTCATTATGCTGCACAATTGATAGCCAGCTTTCCCATTTCTTGGCTTTTATTCATTTTAATACATCCACTGTTTGAGCCATTTCCGAGGCCTATAAGGCTCCGCTCGATCTCCAGGTCTCTACTCTATCTCCCAATTCCCCTCTGATGGGTGAAACGGAATGAAAGACCAAAGAAATGTTCAAAAAGCATCCAGAAACTTTTCCGCGCTCTCAACCGTCACTAAACTGCCCATGTCTCAAAAGCGAAGAAAAATGTCATTCATCACAAACTGCTGCCCTGTTTCGAATTTGAACACGAGGAGAGGTTGGCTTGATAAGGCTGCTCATCAAAGCGTGCCATTCTCCAAACACAAGACCACTTAAACTCATTCTCTTCTCTTTCTTCCAAAGTTAGATGACCCAGTATTGTTTGTTACAATTGC
This sequence comes from Blennius ocellaris, assembly GCF_963422515.1. NCBI lineage: Eukaryota > Metazoa > Chordata > Actinopteri > Blenniiformes > Blenniidae > Blennius > Blennius ocellaris. The sequence continues at coordinate 20,641,026 of NC_137653.1, forward strand.
TGACAGCGTTCTGTCTTCATGTTGCACCACCTGTCCAGCCTGACTCAAAACCGCTATGGATGGATAGGAGAAAAGACGAGGCACCGGCAGTATGGCTGCAATTGTTAAAGTACGCTTGAGAGACAGCCAAAAGAGACAGACCCACCAAACTGGGCCAAGGGAACGCTCTCTGAATGGTGTGTGCAGGATGTGTGTGTATTTAGGGGGCAGCGTGGATGGGAGATGTCAACATTTTTCCTTCAGGGTGCCCATCGCCATTTGCATAATTTCCATTCCCCATGGGCAACAAAGAAAAGAAGGAGATGTTCATACAAAACCCAAATTGATGAGGGAACAATGGTGGTCCTGAAGGGTCATTTTGTGGGGGCTAAAATTTCCTAAATTGTGGTTTAATATTTTGTCAGGCCAGTTTGGGAAAACACCGGTTTTGCCAAAGCTCAGTCAACCCTCCGCTTTGTCTGATTTGACGGGGAAAATACATTAAGCGTTCGTCTTCAAATGTTCAATAAAGAAAACAATGCCCTTCATTCCACTTGTCAGTGTCCTCTGAATTTGCACGAAGACAAAAAATGAACAGCATAAGATAAAGGAGCGTAGGATGGTGGACATGTCAATGATTTATGCTCCTCCTTCCAATGCTGAGTTTGAAGATGCATAATTCACAAGAGGCCACTTCACCCCACCAATCCACCACCACCTCCCGAATGATGTCAGAAAAGTGGAGAAATGGCTCACCGTGCAACCGCTTGGACTGAAAGCTGCATTTAAACCACCAAATGTTCAGCAGAGTTTAAAAAATAACCGGAGAAGTTCAATAGAAAGCAACAAAAAGTTTCATTATAGTCCAGTGGGGTGAGTGGGTGGGTAGGGGGTGGTGTGGGGCTGGGGCGGTGTACAGCTGGCAGAGGGGCAGGTGTAGGGAGTGAAAGTGGTTGGTGCGAGGGCGAATGAGAGGGCGGGCGGGCGGGCAAAGATGGATGATGGATGATGTTGATACAGGAGGCAGCAGCCCTGCTTTATCTAGGCAGCACAAGCCAGACCTGCCGGGGTGATGGGTGGGCTGTCAGTCCTTTGTTTATGGACCACCACCCATCTCCCATTTCTTATGTGCCCCCAAAATCCAAAATCACTCAAAAATAGAAACTACCTTACTGCTTCTTGTCTCTCTATCGCTGACTTTCTTCCCTTTTCACTTCATTCTATAACAAATGACACCCTTTCCTTTGGTTCAGATGGACAGGAGCAGAAGGTGTACTCAGTTTATTTCATGATTTATCGTCGGTTCGCCAACGTGAATGTAAATCAATACCACATTTCATTTATTGTGATCATTTTAAATGCGGATAATGTAATGTGTCTCCCATATTTAACTCAACAGGGATGAGAACAGAAGAAAGAGAGCAGGCAAAAGTAAAACAGAGCAAAAGGAAGAAGTGAATCTAATCCAACCGTATCCCCATGAGTTGCACGCTTCCAATTAACGACTGGTTGGTTTATCAGTCTCCAACGGGTGATTGCTGTTTTTAATCATTTTCCTTCTCTACACATTTTTTTTTGCACTCTATCAGTTCTTCCCCCTCTTATCATCTAACCTCCTCCTTGCGCTGTCTCGCTTCCCACCCCATTTCTGTTCTGCGTTGCCTCTGTTTCATCGTGGTTCTCATGGAGCCGCTCTCTCATGCTGCGTTCGGCATTAAAGCCTGGCTGTCTATTGAATAAAAACTTTGATGTGGAGGTTTAAAATCTGCCCGTGGTTGTTCCTCGACCACTGATACTGCACCTTCCCATAGGGAATTATCGAGCTCGGCAAACGGATTGAACTTTAAAACAACTGTGCAGACAAAAAAAACAACACCTCAATAATGGCCTGAATAATTGACATGCTAATGATCTAACTTGCGAGAGAGGGAGCTTCATGGACTGAGCCCCATTACTGGAAGTTAGATAAAGTTTAATCGAGTCTTTGGTTCAGGACAGCGAAGGATTTGTTTGGACCTTTTCTCCTGACTCATCCAGAAACACAGCTGTGGTCCTCTGCGAACACCCCTTCTTTCACCTGCCTTTGTTAGCGTGATTGATTTGAGGACCTGAAATGTGCCTGTCACATTGATCGATCTGTCCTCCTGGTGGGGGAGGGGGTTTATCCCCTCGTCCTGCTGGCATGGTAATAAATGGAGGGTGACGAGCAGGTGACGGAGCAGCAGTTATGGCTTCTTTAATTTACCCGACGCCTCACACTGACAGAGACTCATAACAAGGTGACACAGCGCTGTAATGGTTACGCTCAGTCACCTCATGTTAGGCGGGGAGTGTGTGTGTGTGTGTGTGTGTGTGTGGGTGTGTGTGTGTGTGTGTGTGTGTGTGTGTATGTGTGTGTGTGTGTGTGCCTCCCCTCCCTCTGGTCAAGGTGTTATTGAGAGTGGGGCTGTTATCTCTGTCGATGAGGTCGCCCGCTGCCTCACTAACGGGGGAGTGCACCAGCCCCACCAATCCCAGCGAGCTGAGCAGCGTGTCCGGGTGGGTCGTTGTTAGCCACATCCTCCTGGGTGGGCTATAACTCATCCCCAGATGGGGATAGGGCCTTATCTCAGTCTTCCTCCTCAGGCCTTCCCCTCTCTTGCTCTGTCTTAGGAAAAAGATTTTCTGGTGCCCTGGTGTGTGAGTTATAGTTGGGGTTAGGGTGACTGAATGGGCCTGTCCGTTTGGGTTGTCTTAGTGAATTTATGTCTTTGTGGGCTGAGGAATGTGGCATTCGGTCGATGCATTCATATATATCTATATATATAGATATATATACTGTATATCCTGTGAAACTGAGATTTATTCATCATGTAAACATTCCTAAGTTGCATGTGCTCAGTTTAATGTACCCCATCGCATAGGTTAAAACATTATTGCCATGAGTTATTTAATCATGTGAAAGGCATCGTTACAGTTGCATCTCAGTTGCTCCTCCTCTTTCTGCATGCACATTCACACACTCCCCGAGACCCACCAACCCCTTCCATGCACACCGCCTCTCCCTGTCATCTTGGCCTATCAATCAAAAATGTATTAAGTCCGGAGTCGGGGCCGATCAAAGGCAGAATTCCTGGGAGGAGAGCAGATAAGGCCTATCTCATTAATAAGTGCTTTACCATCGTAGAGGCCCGCGCGCCTCGCCACACCCAGCCTGCCTTCCTTTGATATCTAATTATCCATCCGTTTCATTCTGTCAGAGAGGAGGGAGAGGGACGACTCACAGTGTCATCGCAACGAAATACTGTTGCATGCGTGCTTGTGTGTGTGCCTGTGTATATTAGGATATAGGCGAGGGGCTGCACCAAAACACAGTGACATGCCGCAAATCCAAATGTGCGAAGAGTGGCACGTGTAAACAAATGCTAATAGGATGCTCCAGCAAATGTAACTGGGCCTGTGTAAGTATGACACTCCTCACAAAAAGCTGCCGTGCGTGTAGTTCGAGCCAGAGATGGAGATGTGGTGTAATGTTAGCAGACAAATGCACAAGGGCTTAAGATGGTTTAAAGAAAGGATGTACCTTTTAACAATCAGCAGGAGCAATGAGCTCTAAGAGCACCCCAATGAGCCAAGGAGGGATAAGATAGTTGTGGATGAGGAGAGAAACAAGATATTAAAACATCAAGGTAAGATATGGAGGAGTCGGGACAATAGAAGGAGTTCAAGGGTTAAGAGGATTTTTAAGAAACGCCTGGAAAAGACTGATGGACAAAAGAGGAAGAAGAAATGAAGAAGGAAGGGAGAAGCAGACAGGAGAAATGAGAGAATGGGGATTGGGAGGGAGAGAAAGAGCAGGGCATTCTTTTCCCTTTTCTCCTTGGTTTTCTGTAAGAGTAGCTCAGGAAGATAAGGCTAAAAGGTCCGTCAGTCTGTTGCGGAACAATCCGTTCTGTGTCTCCCCGTTTTCTCTCTCTCTCTCTCTCAAGATACTGCCTTTCTCTCTGTCTAATGGCACAACTCAGATTTCGAGCGATGCCTCTTGTGATATGGCTCATCTCTGGTGGCATGGTGTACTGACATCACTTGTCCAATACAATATAGTGCCATGCCACGTCGAGCCAACCTGCCTCGCGTCCAATGTGACAGAAAAGCTCTGACAACACTCGGAGCTGTGATCTCTTTAAAGAACAAACCTTCAATGTGGCTAATATTCAAACCAGTGTCATTTATTGACATGAAGGAAGAATATTCAAAGGGGCAATAAAGGCCTGAAATTATGTCTTCATTTAACCAAGCTGTTTAAACCCTGGTCCCTAATCGCTTAAAGCAGAGCTTGCAGACAAACACAAACCAAGAAGGATTTAGAAGAACAAAACCAAAACAAAACACAGGCCCACATGCCTAACAAAGACCTCAAAGTCTGCCTCCCCATCCCCAAAAAAAAGGGCCTTCATCTCTTGGTGTTGGTGCTATGAAGAGACTTTCTTCAAGAGCGGAAAGGAGGCGTGTCAAAGACATGGGTCACAATGTTTACAAAGACGACTTTTAATCCAATCACAGCATCCCCACAAGCTTTTATTTCGCGTTTCATGGGATTAAATTAAATGAAATATATTAAAAACAAAAATTAATTTATGGCTGAAAAACATATTTTCTGTTTTAAAGGGATGGGTTTGAAGAATGGGAGCCAATCTACAAAGGTAATAATTAGTCAGAGAAGCAAATTAGTTTCTTAAGACTTTCATTTTCATTTGGTGTTTATATAATTCTAAAGACATTGGGCTGTCAAAGCCCCAAACAATTCGAATCATGGAATACTGTTCAAAATGACTTCACAACCGTGAAAAAAAGTCCTTTCTGTCCATCTGATTCTATAAGACATCGCTTAATCGGTAAGAAATCAGCTGCTTTCTCTGTCTGTTTCTGTCTCTGACCTGTAGTGAAGCAGCCTGGGGGCTTGAATAGCTGTCTGGTGCCAGGCTGCCGAACCCCAAGGCCTTGTGGGAGATGAAGAAGAGGTCAGTAGAGGTGTGCACTTGTATGTGTGTGTGTGTGTGTGTGTGTGTGTGTGTGTGCGGGGGGGGGGTTGTTCATGTGTGCGTTGGTGTGGTCACGGGAAGGTGTTTGCCCTTGGCTGTTGCTTATTATCGGGCTAGGACAGAGAGGCAGAAGGAAGGGAAAGTAGTTCAGTGGAGGGATGCGAGTGAAGGTGGATGAGAAAAGAGTCCAGACATCAGTCATGGGACCCAAACAGGGTAAAAAGAAATCATGTGGCAAACACACCAAATACTGAAGAAACTCTTTTCCAGCTAAGATAAAGAAAATCATACCGCAAAGTCAGATGCCATATTTTAACCTATAAAAAAGTCTGTGAATTGTGTTGGTTACAAAGCAGCATGATCAAGGATGGGGCTGCCATCTTGGTCTCCCCCAATCATTTTTCCACCGAACTGGAAGGTCCACCGAGTGTGAGCAAACACCTCAGATCCTGGAGCAGATGAAAGAGAGGTCATCTCGCTGGGATGAACCTCTTACTGGTCTGCTCATGGGCTAGAGGCTGTGCCTGCCTGGGTGGCAATATCTCCACCGTGAGATGAACAGGTCTGTTTGTGATTTGGTCCGTTAGAGGCTAAGACACAGCAGAGTCTTCCTTTGCTTTCCTTTTTGTTCCCAGGATGCCTTGGCTAATGTGGGTTAGGAAAGGGGTGACAGAGAGGGCATGGGGGCTCCGGATGACTGTGTCCTGAGGGGGAATCCTGGGGAAGCATAGCAGAGTGGTAGTTGAGGGAGGGGAGGGGAGGGAGGCATCCCTTAGGACCCTGACCCCTCCCAAATCAAAACAAACAAACAGAGTGGTCCTCTGATCTAATCTGGCCCTAAAACCCTCCAAACAGACCGCCTGGAGCAGCTACTGCCGGACAGCCGCTCTGCGTGTCTCCGACAGCAATGGCCACAACGGGCGTTTCATTTTACAGGATTTCTCCATTGTGAGATAACTTGAAAACAGAATGAAACTTTTTGACAGTTACAAGATGATACACTGGAAGAAAACAATTTTTTTCTTTCTTTCTAGTAAAAACACGTGATTAAAATGAATATGTTCACAGAACTGTATAGTAAATTAATTTACCATACAGAACTGTATAGTAAATTAATTTACCATGCAGTGAGGTTTGTGCACAAGGGGAACAAAAGCCTGCGTGGAGATTCTTGGACTATTGCCTGAGAAAGCCAACATGTGTGACTCTTGAATTCTCATCGTAAACATTCCTCCAGTTTCTCCGTTGTGAAGCTTTGCTATGCTTTAGACAGTAGACTAAACTTCTCACTGTCGAACGGTTGCCCCAACACAATGCTAAACAAATTCCACCTCCTCGACGGATCGTCCACCAGTCACACAACGGCGCCGGGTCAGCTGACCAGTGAGGACAGATAAGGGAGAGATTAGACCAATCAGGGGTCAGGCTGAGGTTATCACAACCACTTCAAAACTAAAACAGATGGAGAACGGAGTGCAGCACAACTCAACATCTACTGTCAGACTCCTATCTTTAGGCCATGTATTCTCCTGCTCCACTGGACTGGAAGAATGTCAGACTTAGTTTTGGTTTTGAATTCTGGGTCATGTTGCTTTAGCGAAATGAAGTGTGGATCAGCGGGTCCGGGGCATATGATATGATACGCGATAAGTTTTGTGGATCTCTCACTCAGGTTAAAACTTGCCCGCTGAGCGAATAAATGCAACGCAGAAAAAGGAAAACCGCTAAATAACCATCTCTCTACCCAGTGTGCCGCTTTAGTCCAGTCCGGTTCAGGATCACTCTAATCACAAGCAGACGAACTGTAAGATAAGTTTGAACCGATGTACGAGTGTTTGGTTGTGTTAACACACCTTTTCACAGTGAATCGAATGTTATTCATCGGAAGTTTTGGTTTATTTCAATTCTACAATAATAAATATTTTTAATTCACAAGTCCGATTTGTTCCCTCTTTGCATCAATGTCAACTTTTGATTGACTTCAACTAGTTTGCAATTTCAAAAGCTCCTAAGTGGAATCAAGAATGATAATAGGGATACGGGAGGGATTGAGATCGGGATTTCAGCATCAAAACTTGGAAATGGCATAACTGAGAATTTTCCCCAGGGATTAATAAATTATTTCCATTATATTCTATAAGAGATACCAACAGTGACTGACGAGGGAATAAATGTGAATCTTATTTTTTTTACAAACTTGAAAAGATTAGGTCTGTTTCCTTCCCGTTTTCTTTTTAATTCCCAGTCAATAATGTTAAAATATTACATCGCTCTTGGGTGACAGCGAGGCCCGTCTTATACCAGCCTCATGAGAGCACAGATCAAAACTTATCCTGTTTCAAACATCATTCCTGTCGTCTGTCGGTCTACTTGTGCTTTTTCTCCACTGACTTTGTCTATTTTTGTATAATTGTTTGCTTATTTTGTTCATTATCTCAACATCTGGAATTCAACTCCCTACAGTGATAAACATTAGGCCCCTCTCAGTCTCTCTCTCTCTCTCTCTCTCTCTCTCTCTCCCTCTCCCTTCTTGCCTCTCTAATTCTTTGCACCTCGATGAGATGAAATTGTGATTTACAACGCTGTGACAAGGGGACACAAGACTTTCGTCATGACGGAAAAACAAACAAACAAAACCGGGCAAGATAAAACGGTGGAAATATGCAGAGCATCTTATCAAAGATGCTAATTGTTTCCGTGTGCGAGGGGAGGGTGGCCGCGGAGAGGAGCACTTCAAGAGAGGGAGGGAAAGAGGAACTTGAGAATATCCTCCCTGTGCTTTTGGCCTGCGTCTGACTTCAGAGCTAAGCCCTCACTCAAGGGAAGGTCAACACCAGGTTCAACTTTTCACCTCGGCAGCCACAGAGAACATACTAAATACCGAGGATTACACCGAGGTGCTCTGCAATATCGCCTGGCCTACCTCTGCATTTCAGAGCAGACCCGCACAACACATTTTCAAACCACAAGCCTCCACAATGCACTCGCGGTGTAAAACAATGACCACAAATGCATATCTTAGACACACTTGATCCAATATTCAACAACTAGAACAACATAGCTATGAAAGTGTGTGGAATACCCATGAGCCATTTGTTTTTTGCATAGATTGAATTGCCACGCATTAACGTACAAATGCTAATAATCAAAACAAAAGGTTGCATCATGTGCACGATGAACGGACAAACAGTGAATCAATGAACCCGAATTCACCTTTTTCAAATTATAACTGCCTCTGCTTTATAGTTTAATGTCTTTGTTTGCGTGTGGGTACATGGATGTCATCGCTGGTCAGGTGTGACTGAACCGACAGACAGACAGGCGGCCGGCTGGCGTCAGCAGCCACACGCCCTGTCACGACACACCGCACGCCAAGAAGCAGCATACCACAGCACCCACACCGCATGCACACAATGAGCGCTTAGTCCCCCGCATCATGCACCAGCGGCAGCAGCAATGTGAAATATTCACCCAGGGACAAAAGGTAGAGAGAGAGAGAGAGAGAGAGAGAGAGAGAGGGAGAGGGAGAGAGAGAGAGAGATGGGTGGGCAACCGGGGGGCAAAGATCTAAGAAGGGAGAACTAGTTTTGAGACAAATAAAAAATTAAGCAAATGACATAGAATTATGAAGTGACAAACATTAAAAAATTAAAAAAATAAAACACTTATTCAGAACTTTTGTCAGGGAAAAAAAGTATCTTTGGATTTTTGTGGCCCTGATGCTAAGGTTATAAAAAAGTCTTAATCAAGAGAACGCATTTTGAAATCCTGCATCAACTTTAAAAGGGGATTTGAAAGAAATGCATAAATGTGCAATACAGGAGTCTGCAACCTTTACAGTCAAAATACAAATAGTTGGTCTGGTGTGGCATTTTTTAAAATTAAATAAATAGCAATTGTTCTCTTGTTTGTTTTTAAACTTTTTTTTAACTGAAATTGTTCAAGTAAAGCGTCATAATCAGCAGTGAAAACAAATAAGCCTGATCATATCAAACTCTCTGATAATGAGGCCTGAGGTCAGAAATCACATTAATGATGACTGGGGGGGGGGGGGGGGGGGGGGGGGGGGGGGGGCTACAGGACAAGTGAGGTGCAATGTATATGTTAGTTTTACAAAATATTAAACCATTTTTTAATTACATGTCACATCTGTCAAATAAACTGGGAGAGTCTAAACAGATGTCTGGCTTTGTAGGAAAATGTAATACAACTATTAAGATCTTTGTGTAATTCCGTGAAAGCACAGGGAGTCAAGATAGAGAGGCTGAGGTTAGTCATAGAAATAAACATTACAGCTTCTTGAATGGAAAGTTTTTCTACAATTTACTCTCATACATCGCTGGTCATTGAACATTTTCAGATGCTTTTACAAACAAACTGGACTTCTACTGCACACAGCAGTGAGCTGGGATCGGCTCCAGCATCTCAAACAGGCTGGATGGGTGGATGAGCTTTGATATTTCTATTCAGTTAAAGAATAGAGCAAAAATACTGTCAAACAATATTTATTTTAAATACTTGTTTTAATCCAAACTTGAATTGGCCTGTAAATATATCCAAATAAATATAAGGTGAATGGTTTCGTGAATGAGTAATATTTTCCCCAACACGTACAACTGTAAAACACAAACTTTGTGTGCATATTGCTTTTTTTTTAATCAACTGCTCTCAGCTCCTGGGATCTGTCCAGACCGCAGGGCGACAGTGCAGATGTTTTACAGCACTCTTTCGCCCTCTAGTGGAGTTGTAGAAAACTTACATCAACACGTTGCGCTGAGGCGCATGTCCTCCTCCGGTGCACACTGACCTGATGTTTCCAACCTCACACGGGTCTGGGGGATGAACAGCGAAGATATTAATATCAGCCATGTGTGAAGAAGTCGTCAAGCGTTTTTGTGCAACAAGGGGCCGAAGGGGAGCAAGAAGTGGGGCCCTCCGAAGCGGTCACCGACACCCTGAGCCGTGCACATCTGGTGCCAATCAGCAAAGCTTACACAAACGCACACATACAAAGAGAGTGAGACACACAGGCAAACACTTCGGCAAAGATCCCCTTCACAAAATCCCTCTCAACTTCTGAACTTCCGACATGACTGGGGTCAAACCCGCCTGCCCCGGTGCACACACCACGGCTGTGTAATAGGAGCCGGTGAGCTGTTACAGTGCAAGGAGTTCTCTCATTCACCTATGGCTACATGTACACACAATCAATTTTCAGCTGACTCTCAGAACCCAGTGAGCAGGGACAAGGGAAAGACATAAAAACAAACAAACAGGGGAGTACAAACAAAGATCACATCAATCACAGCTACTGTGTACAAGGAGCCAGTTATTCCGTTGAAATTAGTTTAAGGGCCCAATGAAAGGAACGCTCCATATAAATATCAAAATAAAATCTGACTTAAGAGGCGAGAAGTTAATATAATACACCAGTATTTCCTGGCTAAACTCCATTTGAACGAGGCCTCCACCCTGACGCAACAATAGATTAACATGGGGATCAGGGAGAAGATTATTTTTTTGTGAGCGTTCAAGGTCCTTAACAGTCAAAAGTACAACTCTGCTCTATTTCTGTGTGGAATATGCATTATTCTGTATGTGCAGGTTTTTTTCTTCTTGTACCGTGGTTTCCACCCACAGTCGATAAACGTGCCTGAGTTAACTATTCATTCCGAAGACCCATCGGTGTGAATGTGAGCGTCTCTCAAGCCTTTTCCCTTTGAGGGATTGCTGACCTGTCCAGGGCGTACGCTGCTGTCGTCCATGGTCAGCAGGGATCAGCTCCAGCCTCACGTGACCCTGAATTAGACAAAGTGGCATCATAAACAGGTGGATGAAACTGAGCTCCGCTTTTTCACTGTGGATCATCATCGACTGCTGTCTTAATAGGACTCAGAGTCAGTGAGGATCATCGTCATCAAAAATACACTATTCCACTTACATGCTTACCCAGTTGCAGTGGGCTACAAAACATGCATCGAAAGATTTGAGGAATCTGTAAAGACTATTGAATGAATGTCTTCATATTGCTTGCAAGGTTTCTCCCTTTGAGAGCTGACCTTCTCCGAGCTGTGTTTCTGCAAATCACTACACAGACAAAAGACACAGATCTTAAACAGATGAAGCACCCCCATCCAGATATGAATAGTAGCAGAATAATGTCAACAAGAGAGCTGAACATACAAGCAAAATCCTTCCTTCTGGAGATGATAATGTATTTCAAAGTCAACAAACTTAACGCTTTCCTAATGAAATATGTCAGAGCAAGTAAATTACACAACTGACACAAATCTTCAGTAGAGTACATGTGCATTTCAGACAGTTATCATCACTCTTACTTGTAATAGCATCCATCTCCTATACTGGTTATGCTCTGTTCAGGGCTGCAGGGTGCTGGAGCCAATAGCTGACTATGGGCCAGGTCAGGATACACCCTGGACAGGTCACCAGTCCATCACAGGGGAAACAGAGAGACAAGCAACCACACACACATACATTTACAATTTGGAGTAATTCAGGGTGTCAGATTAAACTCACGTGTAGGCTTTTGGACAGTGGGACTTCACATGGACATGGGAAACCAAAGAACACGTGAGAATGCAAACTCCACTTGACCCATTAACGTTTTCACTGTGAGGACAGAGTCCGTTTCACAACACTTACTTTAAAATATATGTTGTCCGGTCAAGAATTCAAGTGGAAAACATGTGTTACTACATAATTGCAGTCTGAAGTCAGGTTATCAGTTGCATCTCAAAGGTGAAAGTTAACCATGTGTGGCATTGTCAACCCTACAAGTGTGTGCATTACAGTAAAAGTTCAGTTGCTATGGAGTTAATTTCATTTCTACATCATGCTGTTGAATTTTCATAGCATAGAAACTGCCTGAACAAAATGGCTTTCATGGCAATATAGCCCGGTTAACATGGCATGTTTTCTCTTCTTGAATGAAGGTAAATTTACATAGTGTTTTTCCACTGATTTAACAGCAGCCAAAGCACATTACAATGTTAGTCACATTCACACACCAGTAGAGGTGGCTGCAATGCAAGATAACATTTTGGGGCTCAGTATCTTGCTCAAGGACACAGACAGATTGGGGATCAAACCTGCAACTTTATGACTGAGAGGCAACCCACTCTAATAACTGAGCAGTGTTGTACTTATAATCAATAAATAATAACAGTAAATACATGAAGAACCTACGTAGCCCCTCTGGTGACATTGGTGAAAAAAATATTATTGCTTAATAACGCGTGGGCTCCATAAGAACCTACTTTGTTAGCTAAAAAAAATCAACAAAAATAATATCTAAAATTTATATTATAGAAAATGTCCATTATTTCTCATATGAAAAAAATATTGATTGATTTATCTCTTTGTGAAAAGATATGCATTTGATTAGTTATTAATATAACAGTTTGTTTTATGTTTTGGGGAATTTATTATAGCATAACTTAATAATTAAGTAGAGGCTTATAAATTAGACATTTGCAATCTATGGGTTTAATAGGTTTTACTTCTTCACAGTTGTTTTTTGGGACATCCAATCTGTATACATTGCATTGTTTGGATTTGTTTGAAAATATCTCCTCTTTGATGACTAATGTAAAATCCTCTACTTGTCTTTTACATGCTTGAATTTCAATTAAAAAAAAAAAAGTTATTCCTGTATTGCTGCAGTTTTTGAAAACAGATGAAATAAGCTGAATATGTAGAAAGCAGAAAGCCTGTGGGTTTTATTCTGTGGACACATGGTAATGCAAACAGCATGCTAACCCTCAGTCATCCTGCACTTTCTCAAGCAATTAGCTCATAATTAATACAGTTATAGACGAGAAAAGACTCCACAAGATCATATTGGAAATCATGTGGCTCCACACGCAAGATTAACAAAGCATCTAAACAGGCTTTTACCTTTCAGATGGTTGTTGCCATAGACATACTGGTTGTTGCTAACTAGTACAAGTCACCCCCCCCCAAAAAAAATTTAAAAAAAAATCCAGCCAAACCACCAATCAAATTGTAAAACTTTCAAAGAAAACAGATAAAAAAACAAACAAACAAACAAACAAATGTCTTAAGAGGAGCAGAGCAACATAATACAACATAATATTGAGACCTGAGATGAGACATCAGCTATGATAAATTAAAAACTAACTACCTTGTTGCTATTAAACTCGCCTCAAAGCCATGCTGTCAGGGTGAGTTTGTAAAAAAAACAACAACATTTAGATTGCAACAGCTATAGGAGAAGATTTACTGCATTTTACACCAGAAGGATTCATAACATTGGATTTATGTTGAGATTGTAGTAATTTTTTTTGGACAATAATTGTTTGGTAAATATTTTCATCACATAGACTGCGCCCACAAAGGAAATCTTAAATATTGTTTCATTTTAAACTTAAAGGTACTTTACTGATCCGACCAATTCAAGATGAAGTTGTGATGTAGAATGTGACCCCTGAATTCAAATGTGTTTGTCTATAGCTTGGTGACAACAGCTGTGGATAACAACAACAACAACAACAACAATAATAATAAACACAGGTTTCAATAGGATCCTTCAACACCAGGGGTGTCCAACGTCTGTCCTGGAGGGCCGGTGTTCTGCAGGCTTTAGCTCTCTCCCAGTTGCAGCACACCTTATTGCAATGAATGGCTCATTATTGGGCTTTTTCACAACCATGGTCATTTCATTCAGGTACGCTGAAGCAGGGAAAGAACTAAAGCATGCAGGACCTCGGCCCTCCAGGACTGAGTTTGGACACCCCGGTTCAGCACTTTCAGGACCCCGACATAGCGAGGCAAATCTGGTTGGTATTTTTGCAGCTTTTAGTTGAGCCAATCCTGAGCTCTGCTATTGGGTATGCTGCTGCACTGACAAGACCTCAAAGACATACTTTATGCTTCAGAGCTGTAATTACTGTCACTGCTTACATCAGTGCTGTTGTGTGACAAGCTGAGGAAGGCACAGAAATCTCACCAACATCAAAGAGAGTCTCCATAAAGTTGCATTAGACTATGTTTTGACGAGGACGTGTTTGTTTAGAGCAGGGGTGTCCAACCTTGGTCCTCAAGAGCCCCTGTCCTGCATGTCTCAGTCTCTCCCTGCTTCACCACACCTGATCTAATGATGACATTAGATCATCAACCAAGGTTGTGAAAAAGCCCAGTAACGAGCCCCTCATTACAATCAGGTGTGTTGCAACTGGGAGGAGCTAAACCCTGCAGGACAGGAGCCGTCGAGGACCAGGGTTGGACACCCCGGGTTTATAGGAAGCCAATTGTACAAACTCGTGTGGTGTTGTTTTTAAAGCACATTAATAAAATCAGGAACAAGATACCAATATGTGAATAACTGTTTTATTGGATCTGACATTTATTGACAGTGACTGTAGCAAACGTATCTTCCAATCCAAAGGTCAGCTGTTCAATCCCCAACTCAACCTGGGAATGTAGGACATTGGATGGCCTGTTGTTATAATATAGAATTAGCCATGCAATTCAGAAGCGGAAAAAAATGAAGATGAATGGTTTCATCTTTACTGTGAGCAAAACCCCTAAATCCACTAATATATTGTCTCATTGTGGCCATTTACATGACATTAAAATATGCCACTGTGACGGATTCACCTCCAGTGTTATTCGTCCTTCAAAATGTTTCCTGTAACCAAAATAATTATTTGATTATGAAAAAAATGAATGTCAGTTAATATCGTGACATATTTAGAATTATATCACTCTGTGGCATTCACTCAGTGCGATACATTTCTCACCATATATTTCCTGTGATCATGTAATTACAAACAGCCCTTGCTTTCCCTCTGGGCCTCACATACACTGCGACCCACTCAATAGCACACGGCCACTGTTCCCTCTGTTAGAGCAACATCACTGACAGGTTGCTCTCTTGAGAGATTCATTCATCCTTTAAAAGGCCCAATACAATGTAGTCTGAGGCGGTTCCATCGATGAGGCCTGCGCCATCGTTGCTGATGAACCAGCAGGGGGTACTCTCTCCATTTTTCACATCTCTGCTGAAATCTTTCTGCCAGTGTCTGAAGAACATATTCAGACAAAAAAAAAGACATGTGTATAGGCAGAATAAATACACTCCTGCATTGAATTTGGTTGAAGAAGAAGAAGAAGAAGAAACACACCTGGTTACATTCAGTGTTTGTCCCTTCACATACATGACGGCATAGTTCTTCTGCACTTCCACTTCAAACTCAACCCCGTTGTAGAACTGACCTGAGGTTAATAGGATTCACACATGAGGAATCGTGGGTCGTAAAATAGTGACACGGTCGTATTATGCAGGGCTGTACTCAACCTAGCAGGCCGTGAACTGAAGCAGACAGGTGGTGGCTGTCCAGGGTGTAGAAACCCAGGTAGTCTTGCTGGTCATGTTGCCTCCTCCATACCTTTGTGTGCTTGATGACCATAAATCTAACTGAGTGCCTCAGTGTCACTGTCAGGCTGCAGTTATTAGTTATTCTGAGGTCAATGCTGGAAGAGACACCAAAAAAAAGAAGAAGAAAGATTGATGATTGACAGGAATACACCAATGTGATTATTCCCTGTCTTTATAATACACAGAATCCGTGTGTGCTGATGTGATTTAGCTATATTTGGGTTGAATTCATTCTGAAAAGCATTTTCAGTAAGAGAATTACTGAGAAACAGCTGGTTTCATAACAGGATTTGTTGTCCAGTAAGTGTAGATAATATTCACAAGAAGCTGCCACTCACTTGGTTTTTTTGATGCATCCCGTATCGGACCACAGCAGCTTGATCTGCTCACCATTGTAGAAGACAGAGATGCCCTGTGTGCTCACCTCCAGCCTCACCCCGAGCTTCTGATGGGCGATCACAAAACGGCCAAAGTAGGTGTTGATGTTTCCCCCTGGAAGGACTTTCTTTTTGCCAATAATTTGTCCGTTAACCAAGAAGCCTATATTAAGCAACGGAAATAAATTATTCGGATTATTATTGCAGGAAACAAACTTGTGCTTTCACTATAGTGTGATTGAACCTTGGACTGACCTGACTTTGCGTCTCTGACCAGGTTGAAAATGGTTCCTGGTTTATCGTTGATGTTGAAGCACAGAGCGTCGTCTCTGTCGGGGAGCTCGATGAGGAAATGAGGATCTCCATCAACTGCAGGTGAGCCGGAGGATAATCAAAACAATATACAAAATCGAAGAGACCCTTCATGACGTTCATGAAATCACTTAAATTTATCCTAAGGAATTCATCTAACTGGGCAAGGTTCAATCTCCTACTGTCCAAAGTCTGAATAATGCAAGTATAGAAGATGGATGAATAGATGTTGTCATAAATGCTCTCTCACAACCAAAAATATGTAATGGTCATATCAGAGTAAAACGTTAAGAATATCTAAAATCTGTCCATGAGAGGAAGCAATCTTTATTTCTTGACCTGTTCCTGGCGCTTAATGAAGAGACAGATTAAATATTACTGCATAAACATGGTCAAATGTTGCTTTAACTAACAAATCCAGTTAAATAGAATGAAATAGAGTTTTAATAGTGTGCACGATTTACCATCTGATGCCCCTCGTGAACGGGAACTGGAGCTGGGCCGACTCAAGACACGAGTAGGAGATCTGAAAGTAGAACGTGACGGTTGGGATTTCTGGGAACGCTGTGCCTGGCCTGTAAAATACAAACAATTATATCATTACAAATATCATCAAATTACATGCCCCTTGCAAAGTTTGAACAAATTAATTTCAGTCATTACAAATGGAACATTTGTACTTTATATTTATAAAAATTGATAGTAGAGCTTTTGCCTGGAGCTTGCGAGCTTTGCCAGTTTGGGGATACAATCAGGGTCAGATTTGAATTTAAATCAGAAGGAATCTCGTTTTTTTTACATCCTCCAAGCATTAAACATTGCTCAGCACAAGGACATATACTTCTACCAAAGGAGGGCAAAGACAAAATTATTAAGGAATAATAATAATATTAAAAGTAAGGAGAAAAAAAGGTAATCAATTAAATGTGACTCCCGCTCTCAATCACACTAGCTGAAGAAAGGGCTGGAAAGCATAAACTACATTTTATCGAGGTGTTTAATCTAAAGAATATTTATCTTCTATGATAAACATAAAATATTGATTGAATATTTACAAACCTCGCTGTCTTTCGGCTTCCTGTCGCTGGGCTGTAAAACAGGGAAACAAGAAGAAAACAGGCGTGGATAAATGTCAATTCTGATTTAACCTGTTAACTAAACCAGTAGATAAAATTGCAAGATACATTTTGAATACAAAGCCAAGTGTGGATGCTCAGTTCTGCGGTTCAGCAGTTAAGATAAACACGAGATAACTTTCCCATTAAATTATTATGAGAAGAAAATTAACCGTCAAGGTTTCTCTACCCTCAGTCAATTTATCTGCAATCAGAGAACCGTCTGATCCGTCCTCGGTGTCCGGCTTAGTGACAACCATGGAGGTGAGAGGGGTGACGAAGCCATACTGCAGAGACATCGCCAGGGCCCGGGCAGTCGCATTGTCTTTCTTTTGCTGCGAGCCCAAGTCACTGGAAAAAAAGAAAAATACGTTTATTTTTATACATATATATATATATATGTATATCAACTTTTAGAGATAAACCTACCTGTTTTCCAGAAGCTGCTGGATGGTGAGGTAAGCCCACAAGCGCTCAGTGAAATCCCCAAATACATACTCTAAATGTGGGTACGTCGTGTGCCAATCTGACACGCTGGCCTTTCCCTGCACCTGGAAGTCTTCTTGAGGCTGCAGGAAGATGAGAGAATAAGAGACACTCTATACTTGTTGGCAAAATGTCTCATTTTCATAAAAGGAATTTTACCGAGAGACTTTGAACCTCTGAGGAACTTAGTTGACGAGTGTTTTATCTGTACAAAGCGGCACAAAATGAAGTGATTGCAGAGGTTTTTTGGAGTACTGAAGATTTCTGATTACCTGTAGAATGGTGGAATTCTTCTGCTCCTACAGCATTTTGTCAATCAATAAAATTTAAGGAAAGGTTGTGCTCTCTCTGGATAGGTTGCCTTCTACTACCTGGATCGTATGGACGACTTCAATCAGATTCTCAAACATAACAAATGCTCCACTTTTTGTATGAAGACATTTATAAAGAAAAGTTGATAAAAAAAAAATATATACAGTATATATTTAGTTTTGTAGAAAAACACAAACAACTGGTGATCACTTCGTTCACAATATATCAGTTTTCAGTCTAACTGACTAACTGGAACTGAGACAGCCAGCGTTACTCGATCGGACTCAACTTCAAGTTTCTAACTTTCTAACCTTTAACTTCAAGTTAAAGGTTAGAAAGTGATTTCTTCCTTACCCCTTGAGCAAACACTTCAACCAAAAAGTTGTCCATGTCGTTTTCATCCAGCTGACCAGCCACCACAATCTCTGAGCCATTGAACAACTGGCTGTAGTGATTTTTTGTCAAGTGACCCACTTTGTTGTCAGAATAACGCAGGTCCACCTCCAACAGCAGAGGGCTGGACACTTCCTCATAAAAGCCCTGGGAAAGGGAAGGAAATGGAAATGTGTGACAAACGTTTCCAAACACATCCTTGAAGGTACCAGCAGACAACCTCTCCCTACCTGGAGCTGAACTACTGCATCTGAGGCCTCAAAGATCCGACGTGCCAGGCCCTTGTTCTGTCTGCTCATCACATCCAGAAAGGAGTACGCCACCTCATTTCCAAAGCCCAGACAAAACAGAGACATATTCCCCCCGATAGCAGAACGCACGTTCATCTGGATAGTTGAGGAGTCGGACACGCCTGCAGGAGCAAGCGTACAAGTATTAAAAAATACTGAATCCCAATCAATCCAATCCTAGGCAACTTGGTGTAAAATGATCTTCCATCAATATGCAGCGTTTATGCACAGTTGAGAATTTCAGTGGCAGTTCACCGGAGTTTGGCATCCCGTCGGTCAGTAAGATGATCATATCAGCACTCCGGTCTGGAACCTTTTCACCTCGTCTTTCACTCTGCAGCATTGTCACTGCCCTTAGCACGGCAGCATTGATATTGGTGGCTGAAAAGCAATAAAACTATTTAAAAAATATATATATTGGCATATGATGTGTTGGCAAAAAAATTAGAGAGATTTATTCTTGCACTGATAGCTTTTTTTTTACTTTCTCTGTGATCACTGTAAACAAAACACACACTATCTGAGGCTTATTCAACCAACAAACAACAAACAAACCAGCTCTTCCATGTAACTTTTTCTTGAAGCTCATTTTTGTCCATTTATCTTTACCATGATCATTTTTAATTTTTTTTTATGTTTGTAATATTAAAAGTAGGTTTAAATATTCACATATCTTCTGGTTAAGCTACTGTTCTCTTTTCTTCTCTTCATTGCCATTGTAATGTAGCAAATGAATAAAATATGTCAAACGACGCAGTTTAATGTCATTCTAAAGATTATGTTTTACGATCTATTGTAACCAGCTGGAATTGAAGCAAGCCAGCAACAAAAACATTTTTTAATTTAGACCTGCTGATGCTCACCAGAAGTTTTTTTCAAATGGATTTGTACATACTGAACATAAAGTTAGAAAAAAAAAACCCTCCACTATATTATAAAATGATATACAGTAGTATAATGATCTCTACCAAGCCAAACAGGAAGGAGAATGGATCCAAATGACGCCGCCATACCTCCACTGTCTTGTATTTTCTTGATGTAACGTATTGCTTCGTTGACATTATCCTTTGTTGCTTTGGTAAGGAACTTCTTCCAGGGCGTTATTTTACTATCAAACAGGATGATAGCAAAGTGGTCTTCTTCATGGAGG
This sequence comes from Blennius ocellaris, assembly GCF_963422515.1. Taxonomy (NCBI): domain Eukaryota; kingdom Metazoa; phylum Chordata; class Actinopteri; order Blenniiformes; family Blenniidae; genus Blennius; species Blennius ocellaris. The sequence goes on from NC_137653.1 coordinate 20,660,881, forward strand.
TCATTCAGGATGGCAACCATTGCTTCCCGGGTCTGGGAAGATTCACAATTTCACAGATGGAAGGTGGTACAGTGACACCCTGTGGTGTACTGTCTCACATACGAGTCGTTTACCTGTTTAATCTTCGTTCCTCTCATCGATCCGCTGATGTCAATCACAAACACAACATTCTTTGGGACTCTGGAAAGGTCAGGGGGGGAGAAGAAGTGCACAAAGTATCCATTCACAGCCTGAAGGGAACAAGAGAAACCAAGGATGAACGTGAATTCTGTCTTATTCAGTGTTTGGAAAGCTAGTGATAATTATCAGGATTACTATTTTCTGAGAATGAAGACTAGCTTGTCTTGTATCGCTGACACTTAATCTAAGCTGTCAGCACTGCTTGTGTTAATCTAATGACTGATTCACTTAATTAATTCAGCTGAATTTACACTTGTACTTATTTTGGTCTGTTTGAGTTAATCAGACACTGTTGAATTTGGGTATTTTCAACAACAAGCATTCAATGGTGAGGATGCTTCTTCTTTTTTTTGGGCAGTATCATACCTTGACGAGGAATTAATGATAACACACAGCAACCAAAAAAGCGGACATGCAAACAACAGAAACAGTTATAATCAGTGAGAAAAATGTCAAATTAAAGCTGCTGATTTATGCTGCTGAATATATAATGTTGCTGTTGCAATAGTGATTTAGTTCCCAAGTAATGAAGGATTCCTCATCCTGTGATCAAAGACTGAGGCTCCTACCCTGAGCAGAGGAAGCAGCTTCACAGCTGCAAGCAATGAATAAAGGCACTGCGGAAACATCAGTAACTGTATGATTGTACAAAAGCTACGTGTCTCTATATAGTTCAGTTTAAGTATGCAGCAAATTATTATTGTTAACTGTGACTGTAATACTGCAACTGTGCGTCTCATAAAACTAATGTTCATGTACTGCTGTTAATGTTGTTAACTGACCTGAATCTCCCCAAGGTCCTTCTCTCGTTTCACATCATACGTGATGATGAAGTCTCCGTTGATCACTGAGCCTTCACATCCTGGACATTTTTGCTGCTCTGCTGTCGGTGAGAAGAAAATGCGTGCCTGAGAGGAAAAAGAATAATAATTTAATTATTTGACATTGATGTACACATTCTTCATACGTAAAAGCTAAATAGTGAAAGCATTAAAAAGAAGTAAAAAAAAACATTACCGTTGTGTCTGTTACAGTTTTCTCTACCAAGGGGAGCAGCTCATTGGTCAGAAAAGTTGCTGTGGCTTCGACAAAGGAAATACCTTGTGGCTCATAGATGTCTGCCTGAATCTGTCTCCACACACACACACACACACACACCCACACACACACACACACACACACACACACACACACACACACACACACACACACACATCGAGACATTAAAACAAAAGTCATTAAAGTATCCACACAGTTGTTCAGCTCATCCTGGTGGTGTCATTACTTAGAAGAAACAAACAAACAAACAAAAAAAAAAACTAAGAAAGGTGTGTAATCAACCTGAAACTCCTGCACCGGCTGTTCAGTTTTAAGTCGAGACAGAATTTCATATTTTCCCAGTTTCCGCTGTAGAAGTTCCTCGTAGGTCAGAATGAAGGTCACACTGCTCTGGGCAGCAACGTTGACGGAAACTGAAAACTTCTCCATGTTTCTTCCAGAAGCCCTGGAATCAGTGGTAAATAGATTTCACTTCTATACCTTGAAGAGTCTCCAAAGTGCTTCATACTGCTCATAGATTAGTTTATAGGTGTATTTTCATGCGACCGCGTCGAGAACATCTTTCGTCAAACATACTTGACAAGTCCAGCAGTCTGGCCTGAGGAAACCGCCTTGTCGTACTGTTTCTTAGCTTTTTCCTTCTCCTTCACCTGTCCCACATAGCTCCGACCATCCATCTCCCTGTGAAACACATGAGCATTAGTCAAAAACCCGCACACGTTACACACCGGGGGGGGGGGGGGGGGGGCATCGCTTTCCAGTTTTGACTGACATGGTAAAGTTGGTGATGAAGGCAGTCTTGGGTAGGTCCATTTCGAAGAAGACTTCCTGGGAGGTGTTTGCTTTGTTCATAGCCTTGGAGGTCATGATGGTGTGGGCGAAGCGAGATGTGACGATGCAGCCGAGTTTAACGCTGTACACCTCCACCTATATGACGACATCACGGGAAGTGAGGAACGCTTGTGCAAGTGTTGATTTATAGAACTTTACAATAAGTGTATCGTTTACAAGACAATTGCTGGATCATTTCGGAAAAAAAAAAAGACTCAGTATTTCATCTGTTATTATACTTATTTATTTCTATTCAGTGTTTTTACGATTGACCTGACTGTTGGTCACTCTCAGTCATGCATTATTTTTATTGTCTGCCAAGATTTCTCTAAATCTTCAATACGTTTTGTGTATTGCTTTGATATAAATTTCACAATGATCTCTGCATGATAGGTTCAAAGTTTTTTGGGCAGTATTCACATATTTCATGCACAAATCTGAATCCCTGATTGCAAGTGTGATATTGTGGAAAATAAATAAATTCATGATGACAATGAAATGAAATGTAATGTAAATGCATTAAAATGATTAATGTAAACATCATATCATCAAATACAATTTCACCTGATCAGAGGGTTCCTTATTGTGTTTACAGTGTCACTTGTCAGAGGTTGTTTATTTCTAAGCAGAATGGGTATTTAAGATGAGACTCACTTGTCTGAACCAAAACTGGAGTGTGTGGGATCAAATCGTAGCTCAAGTCAAATTGATTTGGAAAATAAAAATGGATACCCTGCACTATATGATGGCGTGCCAGAGCCCATGTAGTGGTTTCCAGTACAGGATCATGTCTGTTCGAAACGCGGTGCTGCCTTCAGGACTGTAGATTGTTGTATACAATATTGACTTTTAGCTTTGTGCAGGGAGATTTCTAATTGGTTGGTTAGTTGCTTTTTATGAAACTTTTGAGCATTTTTTTTTTTTTTTGACACATTGCTGAAACCGATGCACATCTTAACTAAAAGCCAGGCATGTTACGAATTGGTACATTATCAACTTCTTTGAGGTGGCTTCTTAAAATCAAATTCAAAACAAGTTGCTATTATTCACAAACAAATACAATTGTTTCACTTTCCACATTCATACAATGTTTTCTAATTCTACAATGAATAAAATGTGTGGATTTTTTTTTTCTCCAGAAATGTGTTAATTATTGCCTTAGAGGGATAGAGGTTTGCAGATTAAGATGCTTCATGTCATCAGGGTTATTTCACAGCAAACGAGAGGACAAAGCATCCTGTTGTTGTTTCTCCCCCGAACTCTGGATCAGACGTCATGAGAAATGCCCCTCATGATGTCTGTCACACTGCAGGGTCACTATGACTTTGAGCTGAAGTTTTTACAGTTTCTCATACTGGCAAATGCTTTGAGAATCAAACACAGATGAATGAATCGCTCCCAGCATGTTTGTTTTCTCCGAAGAACGAAGAATAAAAGAAAACATGTGCCAATGGTCACCAGAGAGAAGCGGAATAAGTACCATCTGGAAGCAATGATGATGAGCGAACAATACCAGCACAGAGAAAAAAAGACTAATCGGCTGTTGTTTGCATTTTGTTGTTGTTGTTGTTGTTTTTTATTTTAAGTTGAGACGTTTATAGAATTCATTTGATAGCGTTCTACTTAAATGAAAAGTTTCTCACGTCTGCAACCTTTGTACTTCTTTTCTGCAAAAGAAAAAAAACAGAGTGAGAGCCTTATAAACACAGCAAATTAAAATTAATTTGTTGTTGTCACCTCTTTAAGTGAAGGCTTTTTTTTGTTTACCTTCATCGATCGAGTGTGTCGTCCCCCTCCAGTCTTCTGGACCTCAGTGTAGAATGACTGCAAGGTTAAGACAAAAAAAAAGAAAAAAACCCAACCATTTATCAAGATTTCATCAGTAATAAATGGTTCATGGATTATTCATCACTAGTAAAGCTGCCATTTATCTCTTTTGCTGAATATGTTTTGAAGCCGGTTTTACAAGAATATCAAGCAAGCAGCCCAAAGCTTCATCTGGGAAGACAGGTGTGTATCACGCAAAGGTCTCAATGTAGGCGTGGGAAAGGATTTATAACTGTAAAGGACAAACCAGAAAGAAATCATGAAACTTGGCAACAACGGGGGGGTTAAAAACAATTTTGTAATGTCGTAATGTGGATTGATTATCTGGTGCTATATTGCACTATGGGAAGAATCAAGGCAGCACATGTATTATGATGCTTTGAGCAGCACAATGTGGATGTTACCCTGACTGGTACAACAGGCATTAAGCACTGTTGCAAACAATTTATACTCATTAGGAGAAACAGTATTCTCCGTTGAGAGATGTGTGTTTCAGCAGGACGATGCACCCGGATAAAAGGCAACATGGTTGAGGAGGGATTTGAGGAGCACAACAACCAGTCTGAGGCCGTAATTTCCCAAATCTCAATCCAAACAAACAAGTAACAGTGGCTTGCAAGAGTATTCATGTCCCTAGAACTTTTCCACATTTTGTCACATTACAACCACTAATGTACGTAAGTGCATTTTATTGGGATTTTATATGACTTAACACAACCTGCTGAATGATTGTGACGGAAGGGAAGGGCTGCCCTGAGTCAATAGTTTGTAGAACCACCTATAGCTGCAATCACAGCTGCACAGCTTTTGTGGGGTTCATCTCAACCAGATTTTCTCATCTAGAAATTGAAATGTCTCCCCATTCTTCTTTACAAAATAGTGTAGTGCCGGCGGGGCGCATACAGAATTGAGGAGATGGACTGTATTGCTCAGGATTGCATTTACTTGGAACCACTGGTAAATGTCAAGCTCAGAGGGGTGCGCTCACCCGCAACATCACCTCAGCTCAGGGTGTCCCACACAATGCACACAAATCTATCTTAACAAGACAACAAAAATGCACAAACGATAACTGAACAATTACCCGGCAATAACAGAACAACACAAATAACAGAACAACTCAAACATGGAACTCAAACATGTTTCTCACACTCCCTTGCACAAATTTCTGCCACACATAGCATTTGGCCTGTTGCCCAAAAAGTTTCAATTTTGGTCTCATCTGACCAGAAAACCTTCCTCCACATGTTTACTCCCACATGACTTGTGGCAAACTGCAAGCAGGACTTTATTCTGGCTCGGTCTCAACAATGGCCTTCTTCAAAGGATGGATTACATGGTAGTCAATAAAATGCTCGAAGCTTGAGATATTTTCCATAACTTAACCCTGTTTTAAACTTCATCACAGCTTTCTTCTTGACCTGCCAGGTGTCTTTCTCTGTCTTCATGATGCAGTTTGTTCATAAATGTTCATTAATGAACTTCTGAGGCCTTCACAGAGCAGTAGGATTAATACTGAGATTAGATTGCACAGAGGCTCTATGTTTTGCTAGAAAATATTTAGGGGTATCAGAGTAATGGTGGATGAATACATAATGTTTCCCTTCCACTTCATGTGGTGTTTATATAACACACAAAATTCCAATTATATACATTTGCATTCATGATTGTATTGTTAAAACCAAATGTGAAAACACCCTCATATCATATATCATATCCCCGAAGATTCAGTTTACTGAATTTGTGAGTATAACCTGCACAACTCCTAATAGAATGTTTGTGTTAAACCCCTTAAATCACATCTTGATAATTTCATTTCAGAGACATTATGGCTTGAGATAGAGGAAATTACAAAATAGTCATCATTACCATCTAAACATTCACGAGCCTGTCTATATTGCATTTCGGCTATTTATCATTGGACAAAGTGCAAAATGTACCTTAATGGATGTGTTTGATGTCTGGAAAGCATTTAATTGTGCACTGTGGGGTTTTTTTTTTCCTGGAAATGACTGGCTTACCACTCTCACTGCATGATTTCTATTTCAGGATTTTCTCTTGCTCCTTCAAACAGTAATCTAAACAGAACAAAAACACTGTTGTAGTTTCCAGAGCATATTGCTTCCTGCACACCCAAGGGTTGCTGCTGGGAAAGATTCAGGCTTTAACAACTGCATATACAATCGTTCACATAGACAACAAAACACATACAAATCCGACACATCTAGTTTGTTTTGGATACCTGCGTCCAATCTTCTTTACTGGAGACCTCCACGGCATTCTGGGCCTGAGCTGGTAGCCAGATACAAACCCACAGCAGCAGCAGCAGCAGGACTCTCCACACTGCAGGCATGGCTTGGAACTTGGACACTGATTCCCCTGGCATGGTTGAAAACAAGTGTGGAGGGAATTTGAGGCATGTGGGATCCAGTCTTCCCATAAATGATGCTCCGCCCACACATCACAATCCAGGAGGAGGGACCATCTGCCTCTACAACTGCTTTTTAACAGTATGTTTATGTGAGTCATTGTATATGCCTGTTTTCCTGGAAACTGCCGTGATCCGGGGTACTTAAGAAGGCATGAAAGAACTTGTCTATTGAGTGTTTGTTTTGTGTGTTTACTTATGCATGTTTATCACTGCATTGGTGCATCTATTTTCTCTCCACGGGCTGGGACAGGAATGATGTTGTGTAAACTGATGCCTGTATCAATTTCAGTTTAGACCTGCTGGTAAAATAAAGATCTCAGTCATTGTAAACACAGAAGACTGCATCTCAATATGTAGTTAGACCCAGTGTAACTTTTATTTTTGTATGGTGTGGTACAAGAGTCTTAAAGGAGACCTCAACTATAAGACCAGCCTGATTTTCCTTGGGAATGTGCTGCTTTCAAACAGATTGACACATTAACCAGGATATAATTTAATCATAAAACGATTAGGACATTATCAATTAGACATTCTCAAAGTCTGTGTCTTTGACGTATGAATTACTTTGTACACGCAGTAAAGATGGGAACAATATCTTCAGACTACGGAATTCGATGCCAAAATAGACTATGTTATACAATTAGGAGCCTATTCATCCAAATCGGGACCTCAAGTTTAGAGAAGCAAGGTTTTGTTTAAAGGTTCGGATCCCACTGCTGACATGTTACTAATGTAGACCTCTGAGCAAGGCCATTGACCTTCATCTCTGTCGGCACTGCCCTGCAGCAACCCACCGTTCCTCACCTGAGCAGTTATGACTAGTTATGAACAAGATGGGTGAAATGAAGAGAATTATCAAGGATACTGAGACAGATTCTTTATGCTGTTGCTCATGAAGTTATTTCACATCTTGACATGACATCGCATGAACCTGAAATTGCAAAAGTCAACCTTGGTGGGTTTTTTTTTTCAGGTACACAATATCTTGAGAGTATTGTGAGTATCTGAGGTGTGACTATACATTTATTGACTTCATTGTATTGTGAACATGTGTGAAAACACTGGACACTATGTAGTCTGTCACGAGTCCATCGACGAGGCCTGTCCCGTTACTGTGGACGAACCAACAGGGAACACGTTCTCCATTCCTCACATCTCTGCTAAAGTCCCTCTGCCAGCCTCTGTGGACAGAGAAATCCATCTCAAATAGTCTAAAAGACACTGCCGACACAAGCAGACACAACCGTCTGAACATTTTAGGACACGCTTTGCACATTTTCACTGGGGATCTTGGCATACCTGGTCACGTTGAGCTCATGTCCTTTCACATACATGGTGGCGTCTGGTTTCTCAGGGACTTCTCCTGGACGCAACCCTGTCACCTCATATTCAATTCCATGATAGAACTGACCTGAATGATAAACCACCATGAGGGGAAAAGAAAAAAAAAATCAGCTTTACTACATTCGATCTCTGTGATCTTAATAATCCAAAAACAAAACGTCAAAGCAATGCTTGCATTTATGGCGTATTTCGTAACAGCTGCAAACCATGACTGAATGAAGACCAAATCACAGCTAAATCAATGCACTGTTGGATCAGTATGTCACACACCCAGCAGCCCATGGACAGAAGGTGAAAGAAGGTGGCTGTCCAGAGTGTAGAACCCCAGGTAGTCTCTGTGGTAGGGGTGCTTCGCCCACACTTTGTGCAGCAGGATGACAAACTTCACCGAATCCTTTAGTGTGACTGTTAGACTGCGACCTTTGGTCACAACTAGATCCATACTGCAGCAGACAGAACATACAGAACCGAATGAACATTTAACATCATACTCACACTGGGAAGAAGTTTTAATTTCTTTTTTTTCCCGAGATGAATGTATGCCATCACTCACTTGATTCCTTTGAGAGCAGCTGTATCAGACCACAGGACCTTGACTTGCTTGTTGTCCTGAAACACTGAGATTTCTTGAGTGTTCACCTCCAGCTTGACCCCCAGAGTCTGGTGGATAATGCCAAAACGCCCAAAATAGGTATTGATGTTCCCGTTGGGGAGAATCTTCTTGTCTCCAATAGTCTGGCCGTTAACCTGAATACCTGAGGAAACAGCAAGATACAACATGTTTGGTTTACACGGTGTTAAACAAGTCCAACAGTGAAAAATAATTAGCAAATCAGTAACAGACGAAGGATATCAAACACTGCTGTTTAATAATGTCAAAGATTAATACAGTCTTTATTATGAACTCATCTGACGGCTGACCTGATTCTGGGTCACTGACGAGATTGAAAATGGTTCCTGGTTTGTCATTGATGTTGAAGCACAAAGCATCATCTCTGTCAGGAAGCTCTATCAGGAAGTGAGGATCTCCATCCACTGTGGATGACAGCAGAAAACAGTGACAACAAGATGTAAAATCATTCAGAGGCCATTCATCCATCAGCTCAACCATCTTTGTCACTGGGTTGTGGTGGTAATATTGGGAACAAAGATTCCCAGGCATTCCTGTCCTCTGGGATCTCCTACAACTCATTTGAGATGGGCACCAAAAGCCTCTCAGATCATCCAAGATATAAATTCTCAAGTGGCCAATTGATCTCCCTCGACATGCAGAAGCGACTAACATTTCCATTAAAATCATTTATGTATTTGGTTGGTGATGAAAAGCCACCAGAGGGTTGAGTGGACTCTGCTCGATTTTAAAGAGCGCCTCATTTGGGACACCTGTATCTGTCATGTCATTCTTTCAGTCACAATATGTGGGAATATGGATCCATGGCTCCAGAGCAAACTCTACATTGCTGCTCTTCACCACAACAATCGGACTCACTGACACTACTGCTGCTACTTTTCCAGCCTGCTGTAGCCAATCTCAACATCCATGCTCATAAAATAGAAAAGATGAACAGATAGATGGATGAGAAGTTCATGCACATGTTCGCTAATTACTAAACATCTGTGCTGATACCAAAGGTCCCATCAGAGGAACCACCAAGAATACCTGGGAACTATCTTTGTTAGTAAGGGTTATGATCATTCACTTCACTTCAGTTGTCCTGCTGTAAATTAAATTTTAAAAAATGACATCGTAATGATTAAATAGCTTTTAGGACCATCAACATGTGCCAGAGCAAACACTCGGGCAAAGCTATGACATACTCACCAAAAACTGGGGATGAATATCTGTAACTTGGAGACGATTGAGGACGGTAGCGATATGCTATTCACAGGGAAAAAAAGGCAGGTCAATTTCTTTTTCATGTTGTTATGATGTGGTTTGAAACAGTCTTACCCATAGTCTCTGCCTTTTGTCTTTCAGCTGTTAAAAAAACAGAAAATGAAAAACGGTTGGAGAAAACTTGTTACATTTCTGAAGACCCTGATGTTTGCATCTGTTTAGCCAATAATGTGTTGCTTGTCAGAGAAATATTTGACAGTAGTAATGTGAAGAACAGACAGCCTTGTACGCATTTTAAAACCTTCCGTATTCTCCATTACCTTCGGTCAGCTTGTCAGCGATGAGCTGGTCAGCTAATCCGTCATCATTCTCGGGCTTGGTGACCACCATGGAGGTGAGAGGGGTTACGAAGTTGTACTGCATGGACATTTCCAGGGCTTTGGCCGTGGCATTGGCTTTCTCGTCCGCTTTACCACTTTTGCTGCAAGAGAGAGCCAGAGTGCTAATTTGTCACCACAACCACATGGAATATTTTAAAAAAACTACTACAAGATTTACACAGGCTGCTGCAAATGGCCCCCGAAGGATGAGAAGCAGTGTAAGCAAAGATCAATGAATAGACAATAAAGAAAGAAAGAAAGCAAGACAGTTCTATTGTTGTGTAAAGCTTTTCTGTTGTTTTGTATACATTTAAAATCCTATACAATCCTGTGTATTTCTGGCCACAGAACTCCAAATATGGCCGCTCAGCCACAAGCACAACCATTCAAAACAAAGTGCCAATAATAATTACAATTGATTTATTCTTCTGTCTGTCTACTTATTTTGTCTACCTTCATAATGACGAGAAGACAAAAAAAAGATAATTGAGGATTTATCAAAAAGATGCTGGATTTTCATGAATGTAACAAACCTCTTCTCGAGTAATTGTTGGATAGTGAGGTATGCCCACAGACGCTCCGTAAAATCTCCAAAGATGTACTCGTCATCGGGGTAAACAGCTGTCCAGTCCAGAGCACTGGCCGGGGCTTCGACCTTGTACTCTCCTTCAGACTAACAGCCAGAAAACAGAATAAAAAGTAGAGCAGCTAAACCATTCTCTTGTCTCTACATTTCTGCCATTTCCATAGCCTCACCCCACGGCCAACAACTTCCACTAAGAAGTTGTCCAGGTCATTGTCCATCAGTCGACCGGCCACCACGATCTCTGAGCCGTTGAACAACTGGGCAAAGTTGTTGGTGGTCAGGAAGTTGACTGCATTGTCAGGATAGCGGAGGTCCACATCTAAAAGTAAAGGACTGGCCACTTCCTCGTAGAAACCCTGGAAGAAACAAGAGTACACTCTTTAACCACGTGCGACAGAACAAATCGAATCGGGGAAAGACAAACTAATTGACGCTCTCAAGTCTTCACCTGGAGCTGCAGTGTTGCGTCTGAAGCTTCAAAGATTCTGCGGGCCACTCCTTTGTTTTGTTGGCTCATCACATCCAAGAAGTTGTAATCCACATTATTTCCAAATCCCAGACTGAACAGTGACATATTTCCTCCCATTGCCGAGCGCACGTTCTCCTGGATGCTTCTGGTGTCACTTACTCCTTCACGGGCATAGTTCAGAACAACGACGAACATCATGTCAAATGTAACATTGATTATAGGCAGAATCCAATGCTGGGTGTATCAAATAGTGCATTCAAACTCTGTCTACTTGCCTGAATTTGGCATCCCGTCAGTCAGCAAAATAATCATATCAGTGCTCCTCTCAGGGAGTTTGTTCTCCCGTCGATCTTTGATCAGCATGTCTGCACCTCTTAAAACTGCACCATTGATGTCTGTCGCTGAAAAGAAAACACAGGAAATTATCTTCAAATTATTGAACTTTATAAAACAATACGTTTGTCCATTTTTTCCCCCCTTCTAAATCACTAACATCCTCTGGCGTGTATTGCTCTGGTATACGTCATGGCTTCATCCACATTCTCCTTGGTTGCTTTGGAGAGTGAGTCCTTCCACAAAACAAGCATGTCATCAAACAGGATGATTGCAAAGTGATCCTCTTCGTCCAGATCTTTGAGGATGACCAGCATTGCCTCTCTTGTCTACAAAAAAAAAGAAAGAAAATGTTGAAACCTGTGCATTTGAGCGCCTCTCACTGAGAATCTCATCATTAATCTGAAGATCTCCCACCTGGTCCATCTTTGTTCCAGACATAGAACCGCTCACGTCAATTACAAACACCACATTCTTGGGCATTCTGGTGAGCGCCGGCGGAGCAAAGAAGTGCACAAAGTGTCCGTTCACTATCTGAGAAAAGTAAGAAGAAGAAAGAATGGGAGAATGCAAAAGAAAAACTTGAACGTTTTTTGCGGTTTTTTGTAGGGTTCAATCTTTCTTTGAATTTAATTGTACAACCATCATTTCAAAAACGTTGGTATAAAGTGTGAACAAATACATCCAAAATGCAATTCATCCATTTTCTATAGCATTTCATCCTTTTTTTTGGGGGGGGGGTTGACTGGGGGGGTGAAGATGGTCCCAACAGACGACCTCTATCCATCTTTTGAACTGCTTTCACTAACTTCGGGTCGTAGTGAGCAGGAGCTGATCCTTGCCTGATTAAAGTCGAAGGCAGTGTACTCTCTGGACTTTGCTATTCCCACACTTTCAAAATACAGAAAAGGCACAGTCAAATATCTTGTTTTGAGGAAGTTTTACTGTCTGAATTGAATAATAAGTGGACGTGTTGCATTTTATGCATTCTTTCAGGTTCACTTGTACGTTCTACTGTGCATTGTTGTATCTAGCTGCAACAAAGTTCTCTCTTAAGCTTTTATTAGCAAAGTGACTGTTTAGTTGTTTTCACAATTGTTTTTGGTATCTTTAGAAATAGCAATGGTAAGTAATGTGGTGTACGTTGTTACAGATTTCTCAGGTTTAAGTTGATTAAAATTAAATTTGGCACTTTACACTGCTCACACAACATTAACACAATTGTATTTTGCTCCCTTGAGACTATTTTCAATTATATGTGAAATGACATGATCTGGGTCTTCATTTCCCATCAAATGCAAATTGTTTATAATTAAGTATGAGGTTAGAACAAGATTACATATTTCAACCTCTCAGCATTTTAATGAGTGCATTACAAAGAGTTAAACAATATGGGGGCAGCAGCCTATATTGTTTCAGTATCTGTATTTTCTGCAAGCATTCTTTGCAATACCACAAACTTTAAATTTCCATCATCACATATACAATGGAGGTATTTTTTTTGACCATACCCCTTTTCTGGAATTCGGGTTGTTGCATTTTATTACGAGATTTGGACGTTTACAGTTTAGAACACAGACCACTAAACATATTTTGTGGCAGATAACTGTGAACTGATGTCCTTGAACTGCTTATTGGCAGCTGACCTGGATATCCCCGATGTTCTTCTCTCGGTTCACGTCATACTTAATGATAAAATCTCCATCAATCAGCGTCGCGCCACAATCTGGACACTTTCTTTGCTGGTCCATTGTTGGTGAGAAAGAGATGCGTGCCTGAAAAGGATTTAAAAGAATTGTACGTATTGCATGGGATGAGACCGAAGAGAGACAGATGTGTAAAAACAGATCATGAATTTGCAGGACGATGTACCTTTCTGTCTGTGACGGTTTTCTCCACCAGGGGGAGCAGGTCATTTGACAGGAAGGTTGCGTGGGCATCCACAGAGGAGAGGCCCTGAGGCTCATATATGTTTGTCACAATCTGTTTCCACACAAGCAAACACAAAAGGTTTTGGACTATCAGCAAGGCAATCTGAGAATAATTGCGTTTAGAGAAATGCTGTAGTTGAAAACACGTTAGATCCAAGTACACAAGGCCCTAATACACAATAATAGGTATACCAATAAGTTTTAAGGTGATTCTCTCACGCTAAAAAGCAACACAATATGACACGGTCCAGATTTATGCCACATGCATTGACAAGACATATGCAGTCAAAGTTTTCGTACTTAATTCAGTTTCATACTCTATGTTATGGTGAGTTCCACAAATAATAGGTGACAATATGATAAAGTGCATCAAATCATATGATATTACATCAGCGAGGTCGGGTTTGTGATGTCTATGAGTTGTTTGATTGTGAATCTTTACATCTAATATTCCTTTTGTGTATTTCAGTGATCCATGGCTTTTCGTGCAGCATTTTCAAATGTGATGGAGTTTAAATTGTTGCGTTCACATGGCTGAACTCAGTGAGATGACCTTGAACTCCTGGACGAGCGTCTTGGGTTTAACTCGAGTCATAATCTCATAGAGGCCCAGTTTCCTCTGAAGGAGCTCCTCGTACGTCAAAATGAAAGTCACATTACTTTCTGCTGCAATGTTGACAGACACTGAAAACTTCTCCATTTTCCTTCCAGAGGCTCTATTACAAAATAAAAGAACAGAACATTTTGAATCTAGTGACGCTGGATTCATATGATTGTATATCTTTTAATTCTGATAGACTCACTTGACCAGCCCGGCTGTCTGTCCAGTGGAAACTGCCTTCTCGTACTGTTTCTTTGCTTTTTCTTTCTCCTTAATCTCCCCCACATAGAACTGATTATTAATTTCCCTGTGAGACACAATGAGATAGACCAAAATCATTGATGTTCTTAAAGGATCTGTTCGTAATGTCTTCAAATTTGACATTTTCCAATAAGCAACAACAGGCATCGTGTCATTCAATTGATGTCCACGAGTTTCATCCTGCCCTCAGGTACACTAAATAGTAAACACAGCTGGAGGTTTTGATAAATACTATCTATCAAAGGAACAAACAAAAGCCTCCAGTGACAGTAATGAATGTAAATTGGCTGCATCATGACATCATGACAAGATCTGGAGATGGACTTCGTCACGTAGGCGAGGGCGTGGACAGAGGCAGGAGAGAAGAGACTGACTGACATGGTGAAGTTTGTGATGAATGCAGTCTTGGGCAGTTCCACTTCAAAAAATATTTCCTGGGACACGTTTGCTTTGTTTAAGGCCACGGAGGTCATGACGGTGTGGGCAAAACGAGACATCACAGTGCAGTCCACGATCACACTGTGCACCTCCACCTGCGGAGGAGACAAAAGCACCACCGGAAAGTGAAACCATGAAGACACTGACACTGAGACAGGGTCACACTTTCTCCAGTGAACTGCCAAGAGATGATGGAAAATGGTTCTGTCCGTAATCTTGCATACCTGCATCTGTTCATTATTATACACTGTCGCTGTTCAAAAAAAAGACATTTGGTTCTGTAGCTCCTCTGTAGTGGCTCCATGAAGCTTTCAGAAAATTATATGTGAACTCTTTTTTATTATATATACACACCAGCGTAATTTTCAAGAGTTTTAAAAATAGGCGCACGTAAAAATAGGGGGAAAAAATAGCAAAAATGCAAGAAATGTACAAACAAAATGTAAAATGGTATAATGGCTTAAAAACCTGAAATTATAAGAATTTGCTGTCAAATGTCAAAATGGTCATGAAACAAGAGGAGTGAACCTGCAATATTCAAGTACAAAAACAAGTAAAATCTAATGAGCTGTTCACCGTCCTGAAATGAAATTGTAATGTAATGTAATGTAAAGCTTTACGGGCTGTGTTGGCCTCGTTTTAAAGGTTCAACGTTTTTGAGGGTCCACTTAAACTTGATTTGGTGGAAAGTCCCAAACAAAAGGCTCTTTGGGTCATAAAGGTTACAGACCCCTGAACCAGACTGCTGAATTCTGAAAAAATAAACAACTGTGCATGTTTGAGGTGGAAATGGGTTTAGTATCCACCACCAATAATAAAAAATAATTCAGCATTACTGAAAAAGAAGGTGAGGAACACAAAAACAACACACGTTTTGAAAAATAACAAATGTTTTCAGAATATTCAAGTAGTTACTGGTTTCTGATTTCTTTCATGCTGTTCAAAAGCGTTTAAACTTGCACAGTCTCACACAGTCACTGCACTGTTTTTCTTTTGGCTGCATCGAAGCTTTGCAGCAACAACTTGAACGACAGCATCCAATATTACTGTAACAACATTTGATTTTCAGGAGGTTACACAAACTCTATGGTTTGTACTGCATGAGGCTTTCATCAGTGGCAGGGCAAAAACAAATATAATCAGAACTTACTTCTCATAAGCTCTACATTTTTAGGCGCACACGCTGGAAAGTCATATCATGTATCCTATGGCCAGATTATTACTGTAGTAGCTTTCACTTAAAAAAAAAAAGTCATTAATGTATAAATGCTATGAAAAACATCTAAATGAGTTGTGTGTTCATGTAACAAACGCATGTTGCTAGTTTTTAAATTAAAAGTTTCAAACAAAACTCCATTAACAATGACCCATGAAGAAATAAATATCTTCACTTACCGTCATCTGATTTGCGCTTCTTTTCTGAAACAATAAAGAGAAAAACTATATTCTGAACCTGCTTCACAGCACAGCTGTAGACATTTCAATTATTACTTCATTCTATATAGTAAGCCCATAAATGCACTTCTTTAAAATTAATATTGTCATCAATATCAATATATGTTAGGGTTGGTGTGTGGGTGTGTGTGTGTATGTATGTGTGGATAGGTGTGTGTGTGTGTGTGTGTGTGTGTTTCTATTTTTTATATTTTTATTTTGTGAAGCACTTTGAGTTGTATGTATATTTGTATGAACAGTGCTCTATAAATAAAGTTTGATTTGATTTGATTTGATCAGCATTTAGGTTCTACCAATGAGTCTAATCAACAACATGCTTTCACAATCATTGAAAAAAAGACGTTTTTACCAATACCTGCACTGATCTGGCGACTCTTGTGTCCTGAAATATAAATACGGGATAATGACTAATGTCAATCCAAATGATCACAGAGGGGGAAAAAAAACGTAGGCTATCTAAATAAACAAAAAATCTTTTGCAAATACTGAAGTTAGACAAGTCGATGAGAAAGGTTTGGGGGAGTTAACTCTTTAAGTATTGAATTGCAGGACATCTGGAGGAAACAACAGGCTTTTGGAAGATTTTTTACTGAAGTCATCCAATGGGATTGATAGATTATTCAGAGACTTTTTTCCAACTCTATCTTATGATATACAATATTAATTTTCCACTTTGCAACACATTTGTACATCTGATCAACATTTGATTGTGTTTTTACAGACTGTCTCTAAAAACTCCCAAATGTGAAACAAAAGAAATAGACCTTAAAATATTCTTTATCGACACATGATGGTTAAATTCTCCATTTATTTTCAATGTCGTCCCGGAAAGCTGCAAAGGAAAACAGTACCTACACACCACTATAGATACATTAAATTTAAATGATAAAGACACATAATTTCCAGAATACAAGAAGGTGACTGTGTGAAGTTACCTGTGGCGCCTCATGGTTCCTGGAGATGACCAGAGCCCCCGAGGCCGGGCCGGCCCAGAGGCAGCAGCTCCACAGCAGCAGGACGCCAAGGCTAAACAGTCCAGACATGACCAAACCTCCAGTCAACACTGACTGACTTCAGTCCAGAGCAAACGAGGCCCCTGCCTCGAGGGAGGGACAAAGTACGCGTGTGTTTTTCCTTGACTGTTGACCAACAGAGCAAAGCTCCAGTGTGTAGGAGGCTGTAAGGTTCAAACCTGCTGCTTTTAGAACTTTGTGAGAAGAAGTGGGAGTTAAATCAAAGCTCCCGCAGAGACATTCTGAGACCATTTGAATGATTTTAAGATTTAAGATTCTATCAGTCTGTGTGTGTGGCAGCATTCATGTTACAGAGACGGTGCATCATGTCATGACAGTAATCTCGTGTTGTTTCTAAAACCATTTTTGAAAAGCACGTTCAGTGCAGGGTGTTGATGTTTGAGTGCATATGAGGCCATTCTGAGTTTTTGGAGGCAGTCATGTGGACTTTCTGCATGTGATTCACTTGCGATCAAACAGTATCTTCTGGAGGTAAATAAAAAAGCCACCCACATCCCGCCACAAAGGGCACTAATCTCTGATTGCTCGATGCTGCAACTCTGAACTTTTGACAGCAAATAATTACTTTTTTCTAAAAGGACCTGTACTTTGCTCTCTATTTTGTTTTTGAAGTGAATTAAAGTAGGTGCTTTCCAAGAATGTGTTGGTTATTGTGATAATGTTAATAAAATGTTTTTTGAATGTTTTGGTTCAGACCCTTAATTCGACTGTTTTCCTCTATTTGGTGAATGTTAAAGTGATCATCCTGTTTGCTTCGGGCAAAGAAGAAAACGTAATATTAATAAAGTGGTGTTTTTATTTAGGAAAAAAGTGGTGAGGTAAAAAAAATTAAATAAAGCATACATATAGCAGCAATATCAAATTGTACTACCGGCACAAACTTTGCACATTTATCCTCACAAATGTTTTACATTGATATGAAAAGTCACACATACAGTATATATCATGGGATTCTCCCGCAGCAACATGAAAACAGTGAACTTTGGTTCAGAGGTCTATTTGCTGAACACGCTGGCTCCTGGAGATTTGTCTGGTTTGCTCAGACACGTCTCTCCTCCAGTCCTCACACCGCTGAACACAGATGGAGCCACTTTGCCCGCCCGTTCTAAAACACAATGAAACAGAGAAAAACCCAGTCAGAGATCCAGATGATTTTACCCAAATGGCTTTTCGTCCTCAACAGCACAAATTAGTAACCGAAATGATTCATGTGTATTTGAGCGAGCTGAGTGAGAACAAACTTTTTGTGAAAAATGGGATTAGTCTGTTTATTGAGCAAATATTCATCATGGAAAAAAAGATCCCCATATTTTTAAAGCATTTAAACCAGTAATAGTATGTGAAATGTTCGTACTGTAATTTTGAGAATGCAATGTGCTCTATATGGTCAAAAAGCATTAAAACCAAAACTGAAGAGGCAAAACAAAATGCAGAAAAATTAAGGACATGGTTATACTTTCTCTATTTATAGAATTACATTATACTGTACATAATAAAATGCGTTAACAAAACAAAATGCAAAACTATATTAGACTGACCAGAATGATTGAGCTAACAAGCTGTGTTTGTTTTGTGTGTTTGTCTTTGTGTGTTTGTTTTCTTCATGAATCAGCACCAACCATTTTTGTACTTCTCCCGCACACACTACCGCTCCCTGGTGGTCTAGTGGTTAGGATTCGGCGCTCTCACCGCCGCGGCCCGGGTTCGATTCCCGGTCAGGGAACTTCACTTTTGTATAAGTTTTTTTGTTTTACATTTATGTGAAATACTGTCTTTGAGACGAACATGATTTCATAAAATAGTTTGAATAAATAGCAAACACAAAACAAATGATGCATCTCGTGTCGTGATATCGTACATCCATCCTTACAATTTGAATCAGTGATAAAACAAATGGACACATTTATTTGTTCTATGGTTTGAAGTTACATGCAGTGATTCCTGTATTTTTTATATTTAGTAGTGTGGTTATTGGTAAATATGTTGAACTAGTTTCTGCTTATCAAGCCGCTTTTTTAACACCTGCACATCAAGCATGTGGATGTAACTAGTTGGATAAAAATATATTGGAGACATTTTAAATAACACTTTTGCATGCTGTCTTGTTTAATTTCTCAGTGAAAGAAGGGACGACTGTGATAAACAGCTTTACTCACCACACTCCATCATGACCTCATAGGTCTTACTCTTGACCTCGCCCTTCAGTCCCAGTTTACTCCGAGCTCCTTTCAGGTCCTCCTCCTTCATCGGTGGGCGCTTCTTCTTCTTCACCTCACCCGGCTACAGCGAGCAACGCCCAGATGTTAATGTATATTAATGTTATCAAACCTCTAAAAATGATCCCCATAAACAAAGCTGCATTAGATGTAACATACCTGTGACATGGCGATTAAAGTTGGTGTACAAACTTCGACACTCTTCCCAATGTAGATGATTTGCTCGTCGCGGATCGGGGTGTGTTTGTGTCTTTGTCCCCCAGCAAGCCTGTCATATATATATAGTCCTGCTCCCGACACTGTGAGTCAGACCCTCAGACCCCCCCCACCCGCCCACCATTGGAACCACTCTGCCTGTTGTCAGTGTGTATTATTAGGTGTGACGTGACGACTGGAATGGGTTCCCCATCTCTTCCAGACCAACAGCTGATAATGCAGGGACACAACACAAGCAGCAATACGCCGCCTCCTCCTTCCCTCCTGCTGACCCTGGCAAACATATCCGAAATGTAAGTGTGGGATTCAGCAGAGGAAAATCTTGAGCGAACGACGCCCAGCAGCACCTCCCTGCGTCTCCAGTGGCTGCGACACCACCTTCCCAAAGCGACAGTGGGCTTCTCCTTTTTGTGCTTCTTGTAAAATAAACGTTTTCAGACAGTTAACACATGAACCAACAAACTGAGGGCTGAACCAAGAAGACAGAATGTCTCACTGGCAGGTTGGAGTTAAAGGAGGGCTGAGTCATGCCAAGCAAGCCGTAGTAAATATCAATGGTTCCTTATTGAAACAGTTGATTTTACTCATAATTTAGTTGAATGAAGTGAAACTTTAACTTTTCAGAATTATTCAACATAACAGTATTGCAAGTATATTTCAGTTTCATTCTTGACCATGTCAGCATATGAAAATCAAAAATACAGAATCTATGTCTTTGATGTTCATATCAGAATTAAAAAATACTTAAAGCCTTATAATTGACATAATAAGAAATCATCGAATGACTTTTTAGTAGTTAATGGATTATCATTAAAAAGCTGTCAGAAGCTGGTAAGGACAAGATTAGTCATAAGACTTGGCATCATGATCTAGAATCAAAGTCTTAACTGTGCATGATGATGAGACTCAATGAGACCATGACATCTGAAAGTTCATGTCCACCTAAAGTAACAAATGACAAACGGGCTGAAACTGATGATCGCCATGCAATGTGCTTTTCAGAGCAGGGTGACTCTGGATGACAAAATACTGCTTGTGTGTTCCCTCCGTGAATTACAAGAAGCTATAAGCAGCAGATCTATTTCTGGATACATAATTATGAGTGGATGCCAGGTGGTTGTAACAGTGAGGGTACTATATCGCTCGGTAAACACGTGCAGGTATTTATATTCATTTACTTCTCACTCTTTTATGTTGACTATGGGGGAAGGAGCTTATTCGAGATGAGTTGGAGGGAAGTTTTACAAATTCTAGAAGCAATCACACCTCACATGTTGATTTTAAATCACTGATTGACTAAACAGACATGTGTATAGATTGTGAACATTTTTGTTCAACTTTGATTTTTTTTAAAGTGAAATCATGATCAATTTGACTGGTAAATTATAGCATATTAATCTATAGATAACAAGAACTCAAAACCCATGTCTTTGTTTCAGTGCAAGAAAATATTATTATATTAGTAGAATACACTAATTTTTTACAACATCTGACAAACCTTAAATGTGAATTAAAGAACTGCAGTTTCCACAATATTCTGCCTAAATACAACATGTGCTTTACAATTTAAGAGATTACGGTGGATTAGATTCCTATTACACTACTTACATCTTCAAAGTCATAAATTTGGTCACATGTAGCTGGAACTCAAAAATATTATTCATATTATGATCAGACTCACTTGTCAAAATGTATAAATTGTCACGAATGTGGACACATTCCTCCCTCTGTGTGGTCGTCCTGATCATTTCAACAGACTCACCATATAACACACACTGAAGCGCTTCCCTGGTGGCCAAACTCTGTTCCCGTTCAGATCCAGTTTTTGAATGTTGGTGAGAGAAACCGAACGTATTAACTCATGGTTTTGATTTTTTTATTTTCCAATTTCTAAAACAAAGCCTGTAAAGAAGACATGCATCCGCTTTTGAAATTGTGCATTACACCTTTTATTTGAAAAGCATTTATATTGATAATTTACCTCCATCCCTTGCTAAAATGCTAAAAGCCCTCTTTTTTTTTGTCCTGGTTAAGTTGAGAGTTCCCATAGTGGCTGCAAGGTGCTGTACTTTCCCCCCCCCGTTTTCTTATGCACAGTCATTTATTCCTTGCTCACAAGCCAAAAACATCATAATGAAATCATCCCAAGCACCGTAGTCATCACAGTTTATGTCACTCCTTTTACTTTAAACAGGACCAGCAGTCACACCCCCTCAGTACACAAGCTGGTATACTGTATGTATACACCGACACACACACACTCTCTCTCACACACACAAGCACTCACTCACTTTCTCTCGGCTGTCTGGTCCACACGCACCGTTACAGTTTATAGGTCTATGCATGTCACAATCTTAACATCAGAGCCTGCTGAATGCTGCTTCATGCCTGCAGATCTGGAGCTCTGGTGAAAACAAAACCAAAAGAAACAAACCAAACACCTGCTGGTAAGTTCACTCAGGCACATTACCGGGACAAAAGAAAACATTAGAACAAACTTAACCGTCACACAAGATACAAAAGGAAAGATGAAAGCTCTGATAAATGGGAAATTGTGCAAGAAATAGTTCCCATGTCCACTCGCTCATTTGGAGTGAAAGAATAAAAAAAGAAAGAAAAAAAAATAATATATATATATATAAAAAAACATGTTGGGCAAACGTAAGTCTCCATTTTGGAGAAGTAACACTTCTCAACAACAACTCAACTTAAGACACTCAGAGACAAAAAACAGACAAGAGCACAGACAGACAGACAGACGGACAGACAGACGGACAGACAGACGGTCGTACAGTTTCACCAGCACGCAGGAGTCAGAAGTCTCTGTGAGAAGATGAAAAAAATGGAAGATATCTGCAAGAATTAGTGTGCTCCCACTGATCTAAAGTAACACCACATCCAGAATATACAAGTGTGCTGCAGAGTGTCAGGAGCTGCATCAAGACAGTGATTCAAACACTGAAGTAATGCTGCTCTGAGTCGTGTGCAACTCCACACACACACACACACACACACACACACACACACACACACACACACACACACACACACACACACACACACACACACACACACACACACACACACACACACACACACACACACACACACACACACACACACACACACACACACACACACCCACTGAAAAGCAGGCTCTTTCACCAGTGTTACTTGTTTTCTATTATACTTTCAAATTAAGAGTGGTAGGGATGGTGGGATGATCCCCCCCCCCCCACCCCCCCAGTGTCCTTAAACACAACACTCACCCGAGGAGTGCAATGCTGATACAGTGATCCCAGGAACCTTTCTAAGCACAAAAGTTAGCCTGCAGGGCCATAGTAAAGTTCATACGGCCATCAGGAAAAGTACATTCTTTTCCTTAAGTCTTAAGCGGCTGATTTTGTAAAGTGGAGAATGTATTTGGGGATATGAGGTGAAGAGCTCCCGAGGGAAATTGGATGGTCGCTCTAAGGTCAGGCACACAGGTCAAACGGGGATCCCCATGCGAAGCTTCTTCTTCTTAACCGTCTTCAGGCCGGTGAGTCGACGGACATCGTCTTCATCTGACTCATCCATCTCATCGTCGGCTGAGAAAAGGATCTGAGGAAGAGGAACCAGTGAAAAGTTGTTTTTAATTTGAGACTCGTTTTTTTTTTTTTTTTTTTTTTTAATGCGGAAAACATTTGATCTATACGGCCATAGATTAATCACAAACCCACACTAGGCAGCAGAAGTGGGCATATTTTCGGGATCGTTAAGTTACCAGAGTATGGATACAATCATGTGCCCGCCTTGCGGAGAGCATGGGGAGGCCTCACACTGCCACATCACACTGAACGTCATGTGATCTGGACTGCCTGACCAATGGCGCCACATGTGGGACAAACCTGCCCATTGCCAATGAACAGTTCACGCGGCTGGCTTGTAAACGTCATGAGAAACTTCCTCAACAACACAAATCCTGAAGCGTCTCCCCTAGATGTCCCCTCCGATCAACTGAGGAGGCCACTGACACTACCGCTCCCTGGTGGTCTAGTGGTTAGGATTCGGCGCTCTCACCGCCGCGGCCCGGGTTCGATTCCCGGTCAGGGAACTTCACTTTTACAAGTGCAAAACACAATGAATTCTTACCAAGGTATGTAATTGATTACTGTTGACTAATTTGAAAAATGAAATCACAAATCAATAGTGAAAACATTATTACTATCTCTACATAAAAATAATCAGACTTTGCTGTCAGTGAAAATTGGAATAATTAAAAACAACCGAGCCAGCCAGGAGTCGAACCTAGAATCTTCTGATCCGTAGTCAGACGCGTTATCCATTGCGCCACTGGCCCACATGAGCACATCACCCCTGCTGTCTAGTAAAAGTCAAATTGATCTCAACAAAAAAACAATTCTTCACAAAGATTTGCAACTTTCTCGCAAGAGTAGTGTTTCAAAATGTTTCTAAAAGTGGAAACAATACAAAAACTGCGTGGCTGTTCATTCTTCATGTACCTCTTGGAATGAGCAGCGACTATAATTACATACTGCAATGTTTGAAGTAAAACTTTAACCAAAATGGAAATATACAATAAGCCAATATTTGCTAAACAAAAAAAGACAATTAGGTTTGAAGCACTGTGATGTTTTTGCTGGAGCTTCACTTTATTTCACAGTACCGGCTCATAATAAAACCTTTTGCTGCACAGGCCTGAAGAGTTTGTACTGTACTCTCCACAGTATCTGTTATATCACAACATCAGACATTAAAGACTTCCAACGGATCCCTGCCAGTGTCTCTGTTCACTGTCACAGCTCCAGGCAGTACATGGGAATTCAATCACTGTCCCGTTTTATCTGCAATTTATTTCCAGTTTGAGCCATAACCTTGCTGACACGTGCCCCCGGTGGTGTCGTGTTTAGGATTAGTCTCAATTCCCAGTCAGGGAACTATTACTGTGGCATGGAATAATAAATGAGTGCTCTCAACTCGTTTCCCTCCTTTCCTCTGAAGACGCACTGTCCTCCAGGTTTTAGCCGTCTCCCTGGTCCAATAAACCCTACAGATCGCTGAAGAATGAGGGCAATGTGCAATGTAGTAAATCCCTAAGGTGTTTGGAAGACAATGCTCTAATTAGAAAGAGATGGTGAAAGGATCAATGTACAACTAAAAAAACTGAGTTCCAATAGTCGACTGTTGAAGGCACAGGAGGTGAATAAAAACCCTGTTGACATAACGTTTCAAGTGAAAACGGATCATTTTTGCATTTTTACTTCAAAAGATTCCCATTTAGATGAGAAACACTGAAAAGTATGTCGTTTTTCCTGTCGGTCCACTAGCAGGTGGTGCTTATATGTAGTAAAACCACCTACCTTTGCACACAGAGAACAGAAAGCGACAAGCATTGAAGCTCCTTTAAATTGTATTTCCTCATTGTTTTGGTCCAATTATTTGTGAGAAATATGCATCTTCACCTGTGATTCAGACGACGGTCTAGTATATATTCACTTTATTGGAGACACCAAGGAGATCCGGGGTTTCAGGAAAAAACAAGAAGGCCGTTGCTCGGCTAATCCCCCGCCGGAGGGCTTTATATTTTCTCACAAAGCCAGCTCTAAGGCAGCACACTTGGTACACTAGAGGGTGTTCCATGGGTCCTAGTAGATAATTATGTAGAATCTGAAAGGTCTTCTTCATAAGCTATGTCAAAATACGTCTCCAGAGCCCAAAAGGTGTTTTTATGCACTTAGTGACCCTGTGACCTGATATGCAAATTAGGTCATGGTCACCATGGTGCCCCTTCTCCCCAGGTGAAGATATATTTTATATGAAAATACATGTATTGTGCAACCATGACGAGCAAACTTCAGACCCTACCAATCTTCAAGGTCAAGGTCAGGTCACTTGGTGTACTGGAGGTTATCCCTGGAGTGTGTCTCATGTGTGTATAAAATTTCAGAGCCCTAGCTCAAAAACCTAGGCCTCCAGAGCCCAAAATGTGTTTTTAAGCACTTCGTGACCCTGTGACCTACTTAATATGCAAATTAGGTCAAGGTCACCATAGTATCCCTTCCCCCTCTGAGATGTATCCACATGTGAAGTTTGGTCACTGTGGGCCCAGGGGTTGCCGAGATATAGGTAGAAACGGACGTACGGAGACTGTTTCAAGATACCCCTTCGGGGCCTATCGGCTACGGCGGGGGATAAAAAGGCTGAGTGTGGCTTTACTGCCACTACGTGCACACTGAGACTTACCTCGGACTCCGAGTCGTCGTGGGAAAGAGCTCGTCTGTAGCGCACTTTGCTGTTCCCCCTCGAATCCTCTTCTCTCTCCTCCAGCTTCGCTTTTGTCCTGTGCTTTTTCATGAGGAAATTATCTACCACCCAGAACATGAGGGCCTAATCAAACACAATAAAAAAAAAAAAAAAAAGAAACAGTGATTTTCTTGCCATTGAAGTTAATTTCTCACAACAGTAAATGTCGACATATCAGACGGGGGGGAAAGGATGACAGCAACGGCAGACTTACGTTGACGAAGAACGGGACGATGAGCATGACGATGGCGAGCTCCAGGTCAGGGTTCTGTATGGGGTTGAGGAGAGCCAACTGCAACACACACACACAAATAAAAGGAAGCATTAGGAAGGGATGAAGAACTCCTGTTTAGGCTGCTTGAGCCTCATTTTTCAGCCGTGTGATGGACCTCTCATATATTCTACCTGAGACAGTGTGTGATGTGAAGGATTATACTTTTATCATTGTGATGAGGTTTTTACACCAAAGAAAGCTGTGAGAACAGCATCTGGTCTACAAATGCCCCAGTGATTAGACTGATTAGATTTAATCACAGTTAAGGAACCATTTTTTTGTACGAATTAATCAACTACCAAAAATGTACAAGAGAAGCAGAAGAAATTGTTTTTTTCCCTCCCAGAGATTTGGTCAAAAGCAGGGTGATAATCGCTCTGCAAACCATCCTAAAATAAGTAGTGATCTCTTCCGAATAGGAAGAATGAAAACAATAATAGACACTCAGTTTAAATGCATCCTTTTCAAGCTATTACAACTTCCTCCTGACCTTCTTCCACTGAGGGATGAGGAGTACCAACATGATGAGAACCTTCTCAAACATCATGATGAGGATGTAGAGGATACATTGACCCAACCAGGCTGTGCACTGCACCGGCTCTCCTGCACACACAGGGCGAGAAAAACACATCATGGTAAAACTGACGGCAAAGCACAGACGCAGCCGGGGGGAGAAATCACGACGAAATATCAAAACAATAAAGGAATGTTGAAATAAAAACATTTTATTTATTATTTTACTGCTTTCGGGGACAAAAAAAAACAAGATTTATGGCACAAAAACAACCATTGGCTGTGGAATGACACTGCATTGAAGCACCGAGGTGAACTACTGCCCCCCGCTGGACACTGAGAGCAGTTGAAGAATGGACCTCACCGTATTCCCCGAACCGCAGAGACTCCCACTGTCTCCACTCTACAATAGCGCTGACGGCTCGTACGCCTGCATAGATCAGCAGCATGCCCAAAGAAGCATCGAGCAAGAAGTTAATGAGGTATCTGAAAGAGACGGGCGAGGAGAAATACTCTTTTCACCACAGTTTCTTGTTGATGCACGAGGAGCTTGAGAAGCGTCAAACACTCACAGTGAACAGGGATCTTCCTCTGTGAGGTCTGACAGGTACACATTGGCAAAATGGATGAACAGCATCCCGATTGCCTGTTTTGAGGTGTCCAGGAACCTGAAAAGACACAATTAAGACGTTCCCAAGGCACCCCAGAAGGATCCATGCGACGCCTTTGCAGTAAAATGAATTGAAGCAGGCGGCTCAGCTGCCTTACCAGATCCTCCAGGGTCTTCTCTCGTGTTTGGGCTCCCTGAAGCGTTTCACTGAGGAAAGAGGAGGGGGGGGGAAGCAGCACACAGATGGTGCGGTTTTATTACAGATCCCTCATAAAAACATGGAAGTGCACAGAATAAATCAAACTCATGTTTTTCCCTCTCAGTGAGTTGACAACCTTCCTGTAAGCCGCCAAAGGCCAAGTAAACATTTTATTACTTTTCTAGATTAGCTGTTAAGCCCAACTGAAAATAGATCAGTAGCTTGAGAGCAATCTTTTTTTTGATTCAACGAGGCTTAATAGTGGAACTGACCAAGCTGCAAGGGAGACTACAGGCTGCCAATGTTAAATTGAATGCAACGGGCTCGATTTATGTGTGAATAATTATTACAGCAGAGCAGTCACAGGGATGAAATGACCATAACCTGAAAAGCTGTCACATTGACTATTGTTCAATCCTAATGTTTGGGTTGAAGAAAGAAAAAAACATGGGATCAATCTTAGAAAAGAACAGAATAAAATCAATGAGAAAAGTCTTTAACTGATCCCTAAACGACTTCAGACTGTGAATCATGTCCAAGTTGAATGTAGAGTAATCACAGTATTTACAAACCAGCGCTCCTGACAAACAAGTGTTGTTGTTCCAAGGTGTAAATCTGTTTAATGTGGTGATTCTAATCTGTCTGTGTGAGAGTCTGAACGGGTTTCATGTCACAAGGCTCATTATTTAATGCAGCAAAATAGCGACACAAGTGTTCTTGTTCCCCACAATAGTTACTTGTTTTCCTTGCCCCCCCCCCACAACCCCTGAACTCTGCTGACAGAGACGTCCCAGTTACATAAACTCAGAAATGCTGAGATATCTCAACATTACAGTCTCACCTTTGTAGACTTTTTGACAGCTTTTTTTGTGTTTTCCTTTGGGCGAGTCGCACTGCGAGCAATGAGCTCAGTCTCTGCACAGTACACAAGTGTGACTTCAGACTCAACACACCCTGCCTGCAGCTGGATGGGACGTGAATGCAGGCCCCGCGCTCTCCCTCCAACACGACGGCCTGCCGAGAGGTTGCAGGACTAGGGTTTCAGTTATTAGGTCACAGAGCTGTCGGTGCTGCGCCCAAAGTAAACTAAACTTTGTCCAAAACTGGCAGGTGACTTATCCATGTGCAGAACACAACTCGTTCTCACAAGAGCTACACTAAACATGAGGTGCCGTGAATAAGCGGCTTCAGCTGCACAGATGTGTGAATTTGCCGTCGGCAACATCTATCTCGGCGTTCTGCTGAACTCCAGTCCGAGAACGTCCACCTGCACAAAGGATTCCCAGCACAGCTGCACATTTGTGCTTCAAACAACTCGAAAAGCGCACATCAAACCGCTGCTGGTATCACATCAGTGACTCCCAGCCATTAAACGCAAAGACTGACACTCACTTTCAAAATATCTCACACCGACACTTCACTCGGGTCGCTATAACTATATTTTCTCTCTGCAGAGCACGGGGACACAAGTTTAAGTCGCTCCCCTGCAATCATATTAAACTCTATTCAGTCTTCGGCAGCTCCTAATGAAACTTTTCCTCTTTTATGACAGTTTAAAGTAATAAATGCCGTTTCAAAAATGCATGTATCAAAGCTTTTGCTTGTTGTACAAGCCACAGGATTTAAAACACTTTAAACAGAAAAGAAACCATTACTTGTGGGTACCATGTACGGGGATGACTCAATGTGAAGAATGCTTTCAGTTCCTGCTACTGCTGCCTCAACGTTTTTTTGGTAAACAACTCAATGTCTGAATAGCATCTTGGCCTGAGAGCTGACTGCCAGTGCAGCAGGGAAGGTCAAATGCATCGGGAAACACAAAGAGGAAGGAGGCAGGTCAGTCGGTGTAGAGTTACAGTAAAGTGAACAGCAGGCTGCAGAGCAGGAGTGGTTCGCACTGTCCATAGTGAGCATGCCTGTGCCTGTTCTCCCTGCGCATGTTTGACTTTTCAGCTGAGGTTAATGGTGACTGTGAATTGCACATAGGTGTGAACGAGAGTGTGTGACCCTGTGACGGAGGGTGACCCTGTCCTCTCATAGTGACCTGGGATTTGGTCCAACCTCTCCTCGACCCCCAGTAGAGAAGATACATGGATGAACTCCATGCATGTGGCTTATATTATAAACACACTGTCCCTAGCTGAGATCAATGGTGATATTAGATAACTGGAGAGCTGCTGTTTGGACACTGTCCAGCAGCTGGAGGGGTCAGGTTTCCAGCCATACTCACACATGAGCGTGCTGAAAGCCATCACGGCCAGGAGACCTTGCAGGAAAATCCCGAACGAGTCCATCAGGGCGCCGTTCTCGCAGCCCCGGGTGTCAGTACCGAGAGTCGGGCTGGAGGGCGACGACGTATTGGTGAAAGAGACCGCCGACAGCCCCGCTCCTCCTCCGGGACCAGCCAGAGCCACCTCTCCGAGCCGGGTCAGCACGCCGACACCGCTTTCAGCAGCAGCCATGGCGGGAGAAGACGAGCTGGACGAGGCGAAGCGACGGAGACCCCCCCCCCCCCCCCCGGCGGTTCTCTGCGGCAGTGGTCGGTCAGCTAATCGACGGTGGGACACGGCGACATCTCCTCGGTGTCATTCTCCTGCTCCACACACCCACGCGGCCATGGCTGCAGTGTCCAGGGAGGAGAGGAGTCGAGGAGGGCGATCCAGGGGAAGTTTCCCCCAACAGGAGCGGAGCGGCTCACTTTCTGAACAGTGGGGAAAAAACCAAGCCGACTCGACCTGGACGCTTCTTGTCGACGAGCTCACGTTTAACTTGCCCAACCGAAACTGACGCCTCGTCGTCTGGCCACCGACTCAAATGAGCAGAAACACGTTTTATGGGGCAGAAGTCACATCTTCCTCAAAGTGCAAACGTCCATTATTTAAAAGGAACGTCCAGATGCTACCTACCTAGCTAGCCTGCAAGCGACTCCCAACTCCCATTAAAGCGAAGCTTGCAAAGTTACACGCGCTGCCACGCGTTGGAAACGACTCCTGTGGTGGTTGCACCTGACGGCCACGCAAAAACACATCGTTCTGGTTTGACAAGGGAGAAAAACGAGCAGGAATAAGTGCAGGTCACGGCTCGCCCCCCTGGCTAGCGTAGCCCGTGTTTCGGATTAACTGGTGTCCCCGTCATCTGGTGACCGACTTCCTCTAGACTTCGCTGCTGCTGCTGCTTGTAACAGCAGATGTTTAAAAAAAAAACCGGCATTAATACGTAGCCGTCCCGCTGAACACCGTTTAGCCGCAATAACAATACATTGTCTTATTGTTGTGCCCTTCACGAGTCTTATTTCAACAGCTGCCGTTACTCGCAGGATGTCGGTCACCAGTCAACAGGGAAACCAGTTAATCCGAAACACCTCCGAATGTTGACAGGCGCTTCCGCCACGTGACTACGCCGGATCCACACACTGCATGCTGGGAAACGCGGCACCAAAACAAGACTACTCATTTTTGTATTTTCTGTTTTTTTTATTTATTGCATTGTTCTCCTTAAGGAGCAGAAATCATGTCCAAACAACAAATGAAGAGGAAGCTCAGACGCTTTGAGAACAGAGGGAATTATTAGTAAATTAGAAAAGAGTTTGTAGTCACATAAAATGAAGCACGTTACAACAAATCACACTACATTAACTTGTAAACTGATTTACAAAAAAAAAGCTTTAAGAACATCTTTTTCATTTTGAATTTGCCAATTCATCATAAATTTGTAAAATTGCTTTTCAAGTTATACAGTTTAAGCCCATTCTGTGCAAATATACAATGTAGTTTGGACATTCAGACATTGCTTATGCAGAAATTTATTTACTCAATATATTGTTTCTTTCAAATCACCCTGTTGCACTAAAAGAGATTTGATTATATACACTATATACAAACATGCACTTTCAAAATTGTATACCACAATACAGTACATGTATTTTTATTTTTTTCAACTTGTGCTTGCTTAGCAGAACCACTTTCAAGATTCCTTCCCCCAAAGCAATTTGGTCTTTTGAGGTGTAGGCCCCCCCAATGTTAATTATACTAAAATGTGAATGGAAAATTTTAATGTAGTATTAGCAAATTATCTGAAATCGCATTTTCACGACAAATTCTAATAACATTACATGCGATGACAATTTATGCCAAGACCAAGGTTCACTTTTTGTAATTAATATTACATCCAGCATCAGTATTGATTGTGTGCAATGTAAAATATGACCTTAAAAAACAACAACAACAACAACAAAAAAACCTGTTACTCTGGCCTGACTGACTATAGGGACCAATAGATTTCTTCGAGAACAAGACTCTTAAAACTAATGACTCCAAATCATAGGCCTCCTCGGTGTTGTTATGTTGGATGGAGCTTCTGAAAAACACCTCCCCCCACCAAGTGCTTATTTTTAAGTATGCCATCATATAACAGGTGTGCTGAACTGTCACCTCTATATAAACATGTTGGAACACATTTTTGGTACAGTTGTTTTTCCAATGACTCAAAACTAAAACTAGATTTGTGACTTCAGCAGGTATCAAACTCTATTGAGCATGATAATGACACATAGATCGCATGGACTTTTTAGTATTCAGTTTAAGATGACAAGGAAAAGGGTTGGAAATTCACAATAGACAGTTGTGGCAGTGATGCTCAGTCACTCTTACGAAGGGGAAACAAATGGGCAGACTGAAATAATAATTAAAACTTGGCAAAAACCCAACTTGTTCATGAAAGAAAAGTGTTTTGGATTTTCCACAAAGATGTGCTGATTAATAAGTGTCTCTAATGTAATTAACACAAGTGCCTTGGTCTGCTCCCCTTCAGCTCGTCTAAAAAGAGCCTCTGACATGTTCAGTCTTCTTCTTCATTTTTTTATGGGTCAGGACGTGTTGTTTCGTCTCTCCTGTCCACGCTTATCCATCAGGATGTGGTAAATGTGGAGTTCTAAAAGATATCCAGTGTTTTTAAAAAGTCAAAAATTGGAAATTGCAAAGTTCTTCACAGATTTGATAGACGGTCGCGTCCCATTTTCTCTCCCCATCAGCTACGTAGCAAACTGCTGATAAAATGCCAGCTTCACTCTCTCAATGTGGTGGCACAGCTTGATGGCCGGTCCCAGCTTCAGGTCCATGCACTCCTGCACCGTCGGGAGGTTCAGCAGCAGCAGTGCCTGTCCATCGATCTCCTGAAGAAGCCCACATAGAAAATCTCTTTTAGATTTGTTTGAAGCATAACGGCAACAAAGAAATGGAAATAACATGACAGTCCTGATAAGAGTTGCTACAATAAAGTGCAGCGAACTCTCACTTTAAAATGGTCAGATCGTGTAAACCTACAAGAACTGCTCACCTGATCCAAGAATATCCTTGCAAGAGGGGCGCAGTCTGTCGTTCTGATGAAGCGAACCACATCGGTGACGCTCCATTCCAGAGGGCTGGTGTCCAAACACAGCTTCTGGGGAGGCTCAGTCTTTGACGTCTGTACACGTACACACACACACACACACACACACACACACACACACACACACACACACACACACACACACACACACACACACACACACACACACACACACACACACACACACACACACACACACACACACACACACACACACACACACACACACACACACACACACACACACACACACACACAATATGGTAGTGTAACTAGTAGTGTCGTGTAACTCCAGGGTAAACTTAGAAGACACGCACATATTGTGTGACCAATTGGTTTGTGCGAAAATTACATTCACGACCTCCATACCGTTAAGACAGATCTGAAAAACCGACGCCCCGGCTGGCATTAATCTCAGTCGAGGCCCATATTACACACAGTAAAGACTGAATTTTATCAGACCTTTAAAAAGGTGCAAAGATGTGACAATACAAGGAATACGTAGTGAGCTGAACTTTAGACTCCATCAATTACCAGGATGTACACTGGAGGCTGTCTTTAAGTATTGAAATCGCACATCGAGTGCACAAGCAACACAAATCTGACCTCTGAAATTGAGCGTCATCCATCAGTTCCTAATCTATCTGTCTCTGATTGAAAATGAACACTAAACTAGGAGAAAATCCAAACTGTTTCCCAGAGATTTTCCCAATGAAGACAGTACGATTAAACAACCATCTGTCCACAAGCCTTCGAGGTTTGTCATCAAAATCCATATTTGTTTATCTGATTGTTGACTACTACAGGTTGGGGTTTTTTTTTTTTTTGGGGGGGGGGGGGGGGGTATGACTCCCCCCAAATTTGAAAGTGGAGGTGCATAATAGACTCAATAATGAAACACCTGGCCAGTGTCCTTGAAGTGCAGCTGTCACATAGTGACTCTGTTTTAATAGAGTCAACTTCAGCGCTTCCCTCTTTTCCCTTCACAACGACACATGATCCACAGCACAGCTGGCCACATCTCAGGGGTACCAGCTCCTGGCACAGAGCAGACTGATTGACAGGCTGAATGCTGCAATTGTAGCATTGCCACACTGCTGTTTATTTAAGGCAGCATTAGCATGTTTGAGACAGAAGCAGCATGCTCCGAGTAATTAAGTGAATCAAACTTTAAATACGGGCATGTGGGTCATTATTTTGTTAACTGGCAGAGCCGGTAAAAGACACTGAGGTCACTGTGGAAATATTTGGGGACGTTAGTTTTTTCAGATTCACAGATGCTTCTGCCGACGGCTTTTGGACAGTAAAGACCTTTTACAAAGAAAATAGCTGAATCCCTATACAGCTTGCAATCATCTTATCTATTTTGCACTGTAACTTAATTTATAGGTCAAAATGTCTTTATTCTCACATTACATTTAATTTAAATAACAGCCATTTTAATAATAATAATAAAAAAAAAAAAAACAACTTCCAAATCGTCCTTTTTTTTCAAAAGAAAGAAAAGAACGACAATCAAAAAGTGCTAAACTCTGATCCAGATTGTTATTTAAAGTAGCTCTGAGCAGTGTCCGTTACCTTTGGAGAGGGAGGATGGTTCTCGTCGTCCGAGAAGGAGGGCGAGCGGGGTTTCTTGCGTCTGCGTGTGGGCCGCGGGGTCGCCGGCGGTGAAGGCGATGGCGTGGTGGGCTGAGACTTCTCCACCGACTGTTCGGAGTCGTCCTGCAGATCGTCCTGGAGCTCTGAGCCGGAGTCTTCGCTCAGAGAGTCGTCTTCGTCTAAATCCTCCTCCTCTCCACTGCCCTGCGAAGGAAACGCGCAGGAGCGAAGACGGATGAAGACGGACTCGGGAAGGACGTGCCTGACATAGGAAACACGTGCAAGTCTGGTACCTGTGGAGATCCTGCCGGCGTGTTGTCCACAGACGCTGAAGAGCGTCTCTTCTTATGGACAAAGAGCTGCTTCCTCCTCTTCCTCCTTCGCCCTTTTCTCTTCACCCCACTGTCCAAATTGGAGTGACCCCCCGGCGGGCGGCCCACACGTTTACTCTTCTTTTTCCCATAGTAATATGCTGATGAAAAGACAATCATCATTTTGGGAATTGCTGTGAGTAACGATATCTCTGTCACGATAAGAAATGATTCAAAAAAATAATTGTATTTAAGCTTACCTTTGAATTTTATTATATTCTCTGTAGGAAAAACATTGAGAAATACATTGTTCAAGAGAGTCGGCGAATTGTACGCATGGTCTGAAGCAGGGGTGACAAACTAGTAAAAAATATGGCACGACTACTTACACACACTGTCAGCTTTTCTTAACTCTTTGAGTGAAAGCGGAAAATGTGTACAAGTGTGACCTTGTTGGGGTTCATTACAGATGTTTTGCAAATGAACGCAATTTTAACAATGTACATTTTCACCGATTCCTACAATACGTCGTCAAGAAACGTGGCTGCACAAATCCGCGGAAAGATCAAAAAAACAATCTCTGATGCAGTGTTTGTGTTAAAGGCTAATGCGCTCACATTTACACGCAGCCTTCAGCATCCACGTTATCCAAACACTCACTGGAGCAATAAGGGCCATGGCGAGCAAATAAAGCTTTATCTGCTGCGATGTCTGCACCCACTTCTCAGGTTTCAGTATTGCACATGCTATTCTTGCTCAAACTGTGCAATCCGAGTGGATACATTTGAAACAGCAGCTCCTCTTTTTCAATAAAAGGGAATGCCTTCCTTTGAGCACAACCAAAGCTCAGACTGTGGGCCCTCTGGTGGGCCAATTGTCGCCCGTGAACCACGTTTGACACCCCTGTTCAAAACTGATATTAAAACATGAGAATGAAAAGAGACTAATTACGTGGCTGCTGCTAATGACCATGATGGCGCTGTGCTAAAAATGAGCTGACAATAAAGCTCTGCTCAACAAACTGAAACAAAGGTTATTTCTATTAGTCAAATTCGAGACCTCCATTACTGAGCTTCACAGGGAATTTGTATTCAAGGGCACATTTAGGTACCCGATCACTTACAATCACCAGCATAATAAATTGAAAGAACAAAGTGTCTGAAGAAAAAGGACACCGGAATTGGCTTGTTAGAAAAATGTTTACATTTAAGGTCACAGCTGACTTTCAAACGGGAGGTTTTATCTCTTAGGAGTGAGCGAGCAGCCACCGGTCCTGTCTACAGCTGTGTGAAGGACTTACTGTATTTGGTCTTTGTGAGGACGGAGCAGTTCTCCGAGCAGCGCTCCAGGACCATGCGAGGTCCAAACAGGTTCGGGCAGCACTCGAGCTTGATGCAGGTTTTTCTGCAGAAGTCTGCCACGCGGTCCGCGGTGCGAACTATCTCCACCGTGGCCCGATAACTCTTTCCCTTGTACCTGTTTGAAAGGAAGCCGTTTGGAGCTCCGTCATGTGCTTGTTATATTTCATCAGAATGTCTGTTTACCAAAAAATGTCTCTTACTCATTTAAACCTCTATTATGTGTAATGCGCTCTCACAAGGTTACTGCAAACAAAGCCTCTCTTTTTTTTTTGTCAGAAAGCAAAATGCTTTTGGCTAAATCGCTGCTTCAGTGAAGTGTCAAAAGCTTGTAGTGGTGTATTTTTAATCCAACAACGTGTTGCGAAATGGGCCAGCTGTGAGCACTTGTGTTATTCCTGCAGGTTTTTTTCCTTTCTAAAGAGCTAAGTATTTTGAGCTGCAGATTAAATGGCGTTTCTCCTCACTTGGCTTTGAGTGTCTCTCCATGGCCTTGCCAGCGGCTCTCCTGATCCAGCTGCAGCTCTCGCAGCACTCGGCTGGGTTTGTACGCCGAGTTTATCAGCAGAGTCAGTACCTGGATACGAGAAGAGAACGAAAACAAGGAGAAGTTATCCGAGGGCTGGATAATGACTTTCTTTTCACATTCTCCAACAGTGCTATCTGTTGCGTCTCAACTTCAAAGATCACTTTGAGGTGACAGTCTTTGCGATGTGGATTCAAGTATATTCGCAGGATTTACTGCCACTCGTGCCTTTCCGAGTTGTGTGATATTGGTTTAATGATAACCTTGACTATTTTCAAAAGGGGCCACTATTACAGGAGTTGCATAAAAATGGACTGCTGCTTCCTCTCAAATTTAAAATAACCTGAATGTTCAGCTGCTGAGCCACTCTCCTGGGTCACTTCCAGTCTGCACACTCTATATTTCATACACTGTCAATAAACACCTGAAAGTCAGATTTGTTACTTTTATTATTGCCTTGAATAAACCACGTGTTTACAGTAACTATGAATGGACAAAGCAAAATTAGTCTCAACACGGAGACTTGCATTACATTTTCCAGTTGTATGCCTTGTCCAGAGTCTAACAGGAAGTGGATCCAACTGGTTGCAGCATTTCAAGTTTCTTACAGAGGCCTTTTACTGTTTTAAAAAAAAAAAGATTTCCAGGCTAGTATTCAATTTTAAATTGCATACAGAAAACACCAAGACGAGTCCTCTCACCTCTTTGAGTACCAGCACACAGTTTCCAGGGCCGATGAATTGGGGCAGCTCAGCAATGCGCCCCTTGTTGAGGTAAGGCCCTGAGAAACAGCGGTGGTTGAAGTAGATCTTGGGACAGCAGTATTTCCCGTTCCCCTGCCCTGCACGTGTCCACAAAATGAGATTAAAATGCGAAAATAGCCAGAGGGCTGCAGAGCGGACAAGCAGGTGAAGCACACTGTAGTTTGGGAAGCCCAGACCACCTACACCAAACTCACCTGTCTCAGAGTGGTTTGCCACCTGCTGCTTGACAGTGTCTGGTGACAAAGATTTGGGTGGATTCCTGCTGGGAGGTGATGAAAATGCCGTTGAAATAAATTCATGTAAAATGGGTGAACCAAGCAACACGGTACTCACTGTTTCTCTGGCTGCACCACAGCGATCTTCCTCTCCTTCTCAACTGCCGGGTCAAAGAAGAGACGTCTCATGAGTGCCAATTCATGCTATTTACAATGTGACTGTCCAATCACACGCCAGAGCTAAAGGTCGCGTAGCCTCGTCGTCAACGCGATGGTGGAAAGACCATATGAGAGTGCCGTGGGGACTTGTGCTGCTCACCTGAGGGCTTGATGGGGTAGACGAGTGGATAGCCGTTTGTCTCACACCAGCTGACAGGGAAGATGTCGAGCGAGTCCACGTGAACTATTAACTCTGGCATGGGCTGCTTCAGACCTGTGAACACATACAGAGCTATGTAAAAAAAAGCATTTTTAATGTGGCTGACATCATGGCAGGAGGCAACAGTGAGTCCCAACAGCAGCTGAATTGCAACAAATAAACATAAGATCCCGAAGTGACTCGCCATCTTCACTACAAATGAGATTGTAGTTGGCTGAGTTCTAAACTTTGTTGTAAAATATTCTTATTCAATTTTTTCTAGTGTGCTGTGGGCCATTGGAGGGCGCTGCTGAGCTATAGGGGGCATGAGCAGCATGAGAAATCTGGGGTCGCAGAAATGGATTTTCACACATTGACTTTTCCCACTTTTTAGATATTTTTCTTTCACAATGAAATTATTCTTCAACAAATGAATGAAAAAGAACGTTATTTGTATCACACTTTTTTTTAATGTAATGAAATAATTTGGGAACAAATATATTTAATTTGGAGCTTTGTAGTACACTAATTATAATGAAACACATCTACATTTGAGGCAAAAAGCTTTTTTGCTGATTTAGGTAGATGGATGAATCAATAAATATACACACATATGTTTGCATGTCACAATCGCATATATTTCTCAAGTTAAAAAATAATTATTTCTTTGATATATTTCAGTGCTTTTATCTACAAATCCACGCCAGCATTTTAACGCGACACTTTCCAAGCGGCAAACTCTAAACCGTTTCATGCATCAGATCAGTTTGCTTTTTATTGCCCATAGATCCCAGCAGACATTAAGAATAACACATTATAATGTGAAAAAAAAACATGTGTGGAGTGAGAGTTGCGGTGCGCTCCAAAGACAGCTAAATAATTAACATCTTTCTCTTCACCACATATACACTCTGCAGACATGGCACGTGTTCATGTTTATTTGATTCTCTTTTCTTTGTTCAGTCTCACCTTCCAGACTGAGCCAGATGTATTGACCTTTGACCTTGGTGACTGCGGCCACGTGAATGTGCTCGGGTGACAGTGGGTTGACAGCCTCCAGTTTCATGGCTTCTTTGAAGCTGTGGTCGCTCTCCTCCTGGCAGGCAAACAGAGAGCGGTCGTTCACAGTGGAAGACGGTCATTTGTCACGTGTGAAAATTGCCCATGATGAAAAACCCTTTGCTTTGATAAAAAAAAAAAGGAGGGGAGTAACAGCGGGTCACCTCGCTTGCGACCCCATCACGCCGCATGTAGGGACATGCTTTCATCACTGTTTGCCTGATTGTCCCGTCAGCCACACGGGGTAAAATCTCATTTCCCACATGTTCCCATCTATGACAGGCATGTCACTGTGAAAATATTCCCTGGCTGTATTGAACTGCAAACTGTCTCAGATAAAAATCACTCGGTAACAAAATGACTAAACGATTCTCTCAGCGGGGCTGCAGGAGAGAAAGTTTCTAACAGCGAGCAGCGCTGTATTCAACTCGTGATTTGCAAAATACCAGATTTTTTTTTACTTTCCTTGGTTCTGCATGTGGCACTAAAACATGCAAAAATGAACTCTTATTCATGATTTGTTTCGCTGAATTTCATTCGTCGCCTGGCTTCAAATGTCATAAATGTTCTATAAATCAAATTCATCGTAAAACAAATAAAAGCACACCAAGTAAAGCGTTAGCTACAGAACATGAACAGCATGACTAGTTGGAATGAGCCTTATGTCAGTATTTACAAAAGATTTTTTCATGCTACTTCAATAATGTATTATTACACCGTTGAGTTTATTACCTTCAGAATGGCCAGAAATACTACATTATGGGTTGCTGCATACTAAAAGCAGATATTCAAGCTACATCACTGTGCAGCCCATCATGCAAGTGATGTTGATGTTGATACCAGTAATTATTTTAATTAAGATTTAATTTTTTTTTAAGTTCCTTGTCTTTGGTAACAAAAACCTTCAAGAAAAAAGTACAAGTCCCTCAAACACAGCAACATTTGTAATGTTTTTGTGTTTTGGATGATGGATGGAGTCTGACTTACAGTTGGGAAACAATGCTGGGGCGCCGCTTCCGACTCGCACTGTTTCAGGTAATCTGCCCAGTCAAAGTCTGGACCCTGGTATCCTGTACGAGTAAACATGAGACCTTAGAAGGGGCGGCAGCTCGAGAGAGAGAAAGAGAGAGAGAGAGAGCAGGAGAAGGCAGCATGAAGGCTGCAATCATTGTGGCAGGAGAGACAGGAAACCTGGTGGCGGGCTGAGAGGGAGCCCGTTTTTGAGGCTCCACTGGGCAGGGAAGACCCCCGGACTGTCTCTGTGACACAGGAAGGACCGCCCGGCTCCCTCCGACTCCTCGATGCCGCAGAGGTCGTCCATTGTCACCAGGAAGAACTGCTCGCTGTACACCTGCAGTCCACGGCCAGGGGTCATTCGGGGACACCGACACATGACATCTGCACTGCTGCTCTGAGTCACACTAAAGACCACGATAGGCTTGATCATAAAAATAAACCCAATCTGCTGGGGTGCCGCTTAAGCCTTGTTCAAGCATGCAGGGCCACAACTCGACTCCGTAAAGACGGTCTGGCAGAAAATACTACTCAGAGAAACAAAAAGAGTAAACAGACTTGACGGGGGGGAAAAAAACTGTTACCTTGGTGACAGTGGCAGGTCTGATGGAAATGGGAGCAGCAGGGTCAACAGCCTCCAGTTTCATCCCTTCCTTAAAACTATGAGCAGCTATGGTGGGCTGGTCCTGAGACAAATGTCACAAACGCAACAGTCACTTTCGAAAATGCAGCACGGCTCCTAG
Organism: Blennius ocellaris; assembly: GCF_963422515.1. NCBI lineage: Eukaryota > Metazoa > Chordata > Actinopteri > Blenniiformes > Blenniidae > Blennius > Blennius ocellaris. The sequence continues at coordinate 20,701,547 of NC_137653.1, forward strand.
AAATATTGAAATTTTTTCATCTGGAGGGAGACGTATCAAAAAAAAAACACGCCACTTGGCATGCATCTACCGAGGCAAAAAAAGAAAACACGGCGGGTGTGGAGAACAAACGGCAGCACTGCTGACAGCACCTTGGTGAACTCTGCGGTGAGAGCTTCATCCTGAGGCAGGTCGCTGATCCTGCGTCTCACCTCCTCCCACTCCTCCTCAGAGCGCAGCGCCAACAGGTCTGACACAAACAAATTCACTCAAATCAGCGGTGGAACAAAAAGGCAAGGGACTGAAGGGATTGTTTGGTTATCTGAATCACTCGAATTTTGAATGTCCTACAAAACAGAGCCCCGTGTGTCGGTTTTTATTTAGGTGGCCCTACTGAAAAGTGCTGCTAATTAAAAAAAAAAAAAAATCTAAATCAATGTGACACTGCACAGGATTACAAACACTGAACAAACTTCAGGACACAAATTCCAAACCACCTCATTAACAGTAGCATGTGCATAATCAATAACGATGAACTTAAATAAACTTTAAGAGACCCATCTAATTTATTTTGCCAACATATATACTGCACAGTAAGGCTTGCTGAACAATTTTAATACAATAACTTTTTTAGATTATTTATGCCGTCCACTGCACTATGGTACTAACTTCCAGACGCACAACATCCAGGAAACATTTGCGAAATGAACGCATGGTATTTAATATCAATAAAGCTGTCGTGGCACCAGAAGGCAGATCGGCTGTGTCAGGAGACCAACAGCCTCCGGTACTCCTCGCATCTTAACAAACTTTACTCATTTGACGAGTGCCAGCAGATTGTGGCTCTGAAAACAATGAGCTATCTAATCCTGCATGGGAAAGTAATTTCAAGGTCTGTTGGGAGGCCTTGACATTTTGAATACGAGTCTCTCTGCATTCTGTCTGTATGCATTTTTTTCAGTTGGGAAAACCCACATAAGGCGAGAAAAAGACATTGTTCCGATGATGATGTGTAATAAAGAGTAGGTGTTGATGCAGTGTCTCGATACAATAGACGCACTTTAATAGCTTGTATAGACGGCAATGATTTATGTGTCCAACTATATCAACTACTATTCAGGTCCGCGTGAGCAGTAAAAGCCAGACATCGAGAAATCAATGTTTCTCTCTCCCTTTCTACTAAATATAATTCCCGACCCGTGTCAGTGCCGCTGACCTGAAGGAGGCCTGAGGGTGCAGCCGTGCTCCTTGGCCCAGCCGGGTGGGTGGATTCGTGGGTGGAGATAAAAGAGCCAGAGGGTTGCGGGTGTGTCTGGGAGGCCCTCGGTGCCTACCAGGCGCAGCTTCAGCCTCCCTCCAACATTCTCCTCCACCTCGGCGGCCCAGGCCAGCCCCGGGTCAACGTTGTCCTGCAGCTCCACGTAGCAGCCGGCGCACAGGAGCTCCACCGGGTCTCTACCGCGCTGCGGCTGGGGGGAGGGGGGGGGGGGGGGGGGGGGGGTGGTGCAGGGTGGTAAATGAGAGGCTCGCGGCCAACACACACACACACACACACAAATTCATACTGGAGACAATGTGCTGCATGACTAAGTGGCAGAACTGAAGCGCTGTGACTGAAAGCTAACCGATGCCGCCGAAGAATTTCACAGGCAGTTCCGAGAGTGAATTTGTTTTCCGCCACACGGCCTTGGTGGCGTAAACAAAAGCAATGAGCTCGCTATTTGTAGACTTGAGGCTTCTTGGAGGACACACATGCCAGACATTATGACAGATATAAAAAAAAAAAAGTATTCAGCACTAGTTGAGTCCAAGAAAAATTTAATTTGTGGGGATTTTAGCTTCCTTTTTCACATACGCCATTATAAACACACCAAATGTGCCTCGATTCAAATCTACACTATAAACCGGTATCACTCCACTTTGATACCTTTACCTCAAACTTAATTAAATCAGCAGGTATAGATTAGAAGATGCTTGTGGCTGGCACATGCAGGGATGTGTTTAGTCACCTCGAAGGTGGACAGCTGCTCCATTCTTACCAATTCTAGCAAGTTGGCAGGCGCGCTGCACTCCTCAGCCAAAGCCTTTTCCAGCAGAGCTTCCCAGTCCTGATGCTTCTCACGCACACCTGAGGTGGATGATTCACACGAAGTGATCAAAGTTTAGACATCAAACAGACAAAATCGCAAACTCTGCATTGATTCAAAGCCTCGGCTTCAAACGAGGAGTCGGTAGAAACACAATATGTGGCAGTGATGTTCAATAAGTCTGTCGATCGTGAGTACGTCTTCACCCGAAATCAAAGAATTACAGAAATTCATTAGACAAAGCAGACAATCTTACCAGATAATACTTCCATACACATATCGCCCACGAACATAAAGGTGATCAAAATTTATTTCAGTCTCATTCTTCTTAATCTTTCACAAAGTTAACACAGCCGAGGCAATATGAGAGGTCTCTGCTGGAGAAAAAAACCTTATCAAACATTCTGTTCTCTTACTTGATACAAAAGGCTTTCTGGATTAAATCGTCGACTTGCTGGAGACAGAGTTGGTCATCGGAGCCAAATTAGCACCATAGATTCTGCTCTTCTTACCAATTCCATTGCAGAAAGAGACTCGTAAAATTATACAACGGATATTATATGGCTGTCCCATCTGTTGAAACAGGAGCTTCCTTCATAAGATATATCTCTAAAATTGTGCAAATACTTCCAAGACTTGATGGATTTTTGCTATTTCTAATATTTTTAAGAGAAAAGTTGAACTTCTCTGAATTCAATTTCAAAAATGAAAAAACAAAAAAGTACAGTAAAAAAAAAAAAAAAAAAAAAAAAAGAGTCTTTACTACAAAAATACAAACAGTTGTGAGGGTGTAGGGATGCCATCGGGAGGTGAAGTCTACAAGAGGATCAACTCCAACACACCTGCACACTTTGTTTTAAAGCCTAATCAACATGGCGAGAGTGGAATGATGAGAGTGACTGAAAACAATGTCTCACAATGAGTTGAAGACGAGAATGAAATCTGAGTAGTTAATGCAGCCGTTCTCAAACTCCAGACCGCCATGGACCAACCGAAAAAGCATGAAATCTGCTGGAGTCCAGCCAAGCCTAATAGCCGCAATCTGATCAAAATAGACGACGAAGACGAATTTACCCATTTTATAAACGCAATATTTCAATATGGAAATGATTTAATGACATTAATAGATGCAAAGAAATTGTATTTCTTTCAACAAAATCAATATGTTGATTTAAATACTTTAAAGTTTTGTTTATAACCTACGTTCCAGTGTTTTCTTTTTTCTTTTAAGAATCTACTTCGTTTAATGTCACTGGGTAGCACATCAATTTTAAAAACCCAAAAATATATATGTGTAAATCTTAAGCGATTCCAAACTCAATTTCAATATCAAAAACGTTTTCATCAGAACGTATTGTAATTCACTCACAGCCCACCTTCAGTGAGTCCAGAGACCACCGGTCACACTTTGGGAATCACCGGCTTAATGTATTCTTGATTCGTGTGATCTGCGTTTGATGCAGACATGCTGTAACTTCTCCTGCGATCTGTGTAGGTGTTAGAGATGAGTACACCGGGTCTAAGGGAGAGCCGAGGTGCACCGTTTATAAATAATACATTCTCGATGTATTATTTGTGCATTAGATGCAACTCCCCTAAATCTCATCATAAGAGAAGAAAATCCAAGCGATTCACCTGCCGGGCAGCGCCGCCGTGTCGGGAGGACAGAGGAATTAATTACTGCGGCTGCTGAATTAAGTGCAACTCCTGAGCTCGGTTCCACCATCGCATTACATTTTAATAACACGGGAATGATATAAGATGCCAGGACAACAGTTTCGTGGATCTGCTCCTGTAAATGTGACGAAAACGTCAACCAAAGCCACCTTAAAGATCAGTGATTCATTTGAACTAAATTACTATTTTGAAGTGTTCTTGGTTGATTGATTGCACCTCATTTACTACTTCTAGGACTTGTGATTCTCCACTGAGCCTCCCACAGTTTAAAGCACACATGGCTCTCCTCCCACCAGGCGGTGCCTCACCCTCAGGGGGCCTCATGCTCTTGCCGTGCTGCCTGCTCCAGCCCAGAGGGTGGAGGTCCGCCGTCATAGTGTCGCACCAGAAGTCAGCGCGGCGGTCGTCCTGGTATCCCTCGTAACGGAGCAGCAGCAGCTGGCCACATGTGGTGATGATGTTGGCCACCCAGTAAGGGTTGTCGGCCTCCGAGCGCACGCATACCTCCAGCTTCATGCCCGGAGTGAGTCCCGTCTGCAGGCCCTGGTCCACCTGAGGCAGGAGGCAGAAATAAAACGAGGGATCGTCAGAACGTACTGGAAACTTTCCGTTTGACTTTGACTTGTGACGTCCACAAAGAAAAACAACCAAAAAATAAATAAATATTATGCTCTGTTATATCTCATGAAAGGTTACAGTGTTAATGGCTTCATGTGGCTCAAGCTTTTAACAGATTAGTAAAGATTTAAAAGTGCAGTATGTATGTTAAGCATTTCGTTTTAGTCTCGCTACTGTGATTTCTCTCAGAGTTTTGGCGATTCGTCTTTGTTAATGATCCCCATCTCTGTTGTGTTTACTATTCAACGTGCTATTCTCCTTATTGGACTGAGGAGAGACTCGCGGCCCCTTTAAACAACAATGTTTCAAGTAAAAACGCAACGTTGTTTCACATTTGCAGGCCAACGGCAGAATTGCTGAAATCGATGGAGTTTTCATGTTGAGCCACTTGTGGGTGCTGTAGGGTTTGTTTTTTGTTTTTTTTTTTTAAAATGAAACCACAATTGCACATGCAAAGACGAGAAAACGTTACAGACATTTAACAATTGCGAGTGCAGGGACATTTGTATGGACAGACAATGAAGATGGATTCCTATAATGAGTGACTCAACTACAAAACTACGAAGTTCCATGACAATATGGACTGAGAGTCCTGCCACTCTGGACGCCGTTGTTGTTATTGTTTGAGGTGTTGTGGCGTAAATGGACACCAAAAATGCCAGGAAAATTTTGTGTTTCCACTTCAAAACGTTTCAGTGTAAACAGGACCTAAATGTTGGATTTACCAGAATCGACAGGCGAAACACTGCCTACAGCACAAGACATAGATATCAATTATATAAAACGTATAAAATGCACTATGAAAAAGAATAAACAGTTAATATATGCAATGAGTGTTTCCCAAAGTCTAAACAAACTTTGTAGCTCGAAGTCACAAGACACAGACATTTAATACTTGACTGCAGGTCTGTAATGACAGCTCGCGCTCACATGTTTGAAGCTGTGGTGAGGCACAGACACGGCTCCGCTCTCCTCCAGGTAATCATCCCAGTTGAAGTCTGGAACATCCTGGGCCAAGTCTGCATCTGCAATGAGCACTCAAACTGTTTTTGTGTGTCCCCAAACTCCCTGCCAACATTTCACCTCGGACAGTTCGCACACGGCCGTCCTTACCAGACTCCAGTGTCTCCTGACTCATGCTGGCGCCCCCTCAAGGCCAAGACGAGGAGCTCCGAGAGGGAACGGGAGAGAGGAGGAGGTTTATTGCCAGGCCACGTCCAAAACTGTAACAACAGAGGAGAACAAAACACATAAATGTGAAAATCAACCACACGGCTTTCCGCTTGAACACCGTAGATATCCGGAGATTCAAGTATTTAGAAGGTGACAGAAGTGACACTGCTGCCTTATTCAGAAGTGTACAAGCTGAATTTTATCAGCACAAGTTGCACAGGGAACTGCAAAGAGTGATTCAAGGCTTACTCTGTGTTAGTCTAGCCTTCATTTGTAAACTATGTTTCAAGGTCCCTAAACAAATACATCGCTCTTTGTTTAAAACCTTCATTCATTCAAAAATGCTTCCAGAGCCACATTACAGAGCAAAACATTACATTTAAGTGATATTCAGAGTGAATCTACACAGTGCTGGACAACCTACCTCGGTAATTCAATGAAACTGCACTGATCTCACCCAGCACTATGTCTCCCTGTGAAACTTGTTTAAAGTCATCTTTTCAAAATCATAGCGGCACGTCTTTTCCAGCCTGAAAGTGGCTGATCCAAACAGCTCCTCGATGTGAATGCAGACTCGCCCGTCAATCTTTTGACACTTGAAACTGACCCGCAGCATTGTGGAACGCAGATGAGAGAAGTTAACGCAGCAAGTGAGGTGGCGTGAATGAGCACAAGGGAGCGCAGGGCGTGACCAGAGCGGACGGGGCCTGCTGTATGGGATGCCCAGGAACAGGCGCTCAGTCACACCGCCGCTCCATTCAGCCGCCCTGTCAGGTCCGTCTTTGTCACATCTGACATCTCTATTAAAACCGGGGCCACCGTCAGAAGCCACCCCCCCCCCCCCGACCGCCGGACTGCCACTGCGACCCCCGTGCTCCGAAGGGGATCAGCGCTGCCTTTCACCCGCGACCCCGCTCCCAGACTCCCTCTGTCTTCCCCCTCCTTCTGACAGACCTACACACACACCAGAGGGCCTCATTGTCCCGGGGGGTCACCCTCCTGACACCAGTTGGGGGGGGGGGGGTTTCCAGCGCAGATAGTGAGAGACAAACAGAGGACGCACCGTTCTTCATGTGTGCCGACATAGAGCCGAAGTTTCCACAATTTACGTTTCCATGGTATGATTTTAACAAATAAAACTACAACGAGCGTATGCCTTCGCCACCGCCACGTTTGTCACCACGGAAACCGATGGACGCCCAAGGTTATTTGACCCACCACACCACAACTTCCATCATTTGTCATGGTCGTTTGAATTGCTTCACGTTATCACTTTTTGACACACATGTACACGCATTTTACAATTTCCATGTGACACCACCCCCCCCCCTCCAACCTTTGACCCCCAACTACATGTGCCATATCAACCGAGTTCGCATCACTTGCATGATAGCCATTCACTCACATCGATGCCACACGGTGATGTCGCGACCTGATCTCCGTGGATCTCCTCTTCATCTGCTTTGTATGGAGATTTTTTTTCATAGATTTTTGCGGGGGATTTATTTGGGCTGGGATTGAAAATGGCTTCAGATAAAATCCTCGTCGTATCCGAGACAATAATGTTTGTGTGCGTTATAGATAGGGCTAAGCTACCAGGTTACGGAGAGGCTGCAAGGCTTTCTGGGAGACGCATCAGCGCTGTTATTAGTCGAAAATTTGAAAGGAAATTTAGTGTGATGTGTTTGGGATTTATTTGGTTCGCTGTTAACGTTCAAAAAAATCGAATAGACTGGTCCTTGGATGGGGGCAAATCCTCCCAGAAAATTCCACGCAATACAGGCGAGTAGTTTTCGGTGGAGTCATCAAACAGTGGCACCATAACCTATCAAGTCCAGCTTCAAATGTTTTATTGTTTCATAGCATAAAAACATGTCAATGCATGAATGCAAATATTCCGTACACAAGATACAAAAGTGCAGGCTGAAATCCTGACATGTCACTACAGTGAGTCTCCAGATTAAAGGTGGTAAAAACATCTCACTTGCCAGTAAACATTTTAACATAGTCAACAGCATGATATGGTAGAAACGAGGGCGCTGGATTTCACCGCCACCTCACAGTTGTAGGTCAAAAAAGTGACGTTATGACCTTTAAATCTTATCGAAACATTAAGTCCCTAGTGGAGAAATTAGGGACAGCAGTTATTTGTTCGTCTGGCACTTTTTTTTTTAACCCTTGTATTTTTTCTTGCTCGGGCAGTTTTCACTCATGGGGGGGGGGAATTTTATTATGTGGTGACATTTCTTTTTATGTCATCCACCATCCACTTTACGTACAATACAAGTCAGTTACCCATTTATGTGTCACAATACGCTCATGAATTCAGTGGGGATGGTAAACATTGTACGGGAGCATGTCAAGCCTACATTTACCTACATACATAAAAACATCAGGCACTTAATCATGTGTGCGGCAGTATATGCCCATATGCCTCACACTGAGAAAGCTTGATCCAGTGATTCATCGTTCCAGATGCTGCTGAGAACTTGTGTGCGACAGTAATGACCTGCCAATCGATCAGTGCAATAAAGGAATGAGTCTTACTGGAACAAATTAGTCTTTTTACATACATGCAATGCTGTTGCTTTAGCAAAGTCTAGTAAAAATGTTTGATGCTTTTGGAGTTAACTAAATTCATGTGTATGCTCTCTGACAGTCAATTCAGTGCAAGGGATTGGAAAAAAAAAAGAAAAAAAGAAAAAAGTGAGTCACTTGTCTGAATCCCCCTGCCGGCTGATTTTCGCCCACCTGCTGCACGTTTGACACCCTACTTCCACAGAGATTTCATTAAAAAAAATCGTTTTCAATTTCAACCAAATAACACGCGATCGACGCTGGAATAGACTTCCTCGATTGGCTGCATGGAGGCGAGCGCTCTGCAGCACCTCGCTGTGTCGGAACGGCGGCGAGCGCACAGGCAGACGGGAAGAAAAGCAACCCCCCCCCCCCCCGTTTCACATCCAGCCGGTGGTCTGTGCGCACGGCAAGCAAGAGAAGATCCACCCCACATCCTCATTACAAGCGCTTGCAAAGTCATATTCTCAACTGCTCTTAGTATTTCTCCAACCCAGCCTTCCCCGAGGCCGTGAGGGGAAAAGGAACACGCAACGGCACCGGGTTTTGTTGGGGAAAACAAAGTCAGCGTCTCAATAAAAGGAAACCAGACGCTGAACATTTCCCCCAAACACTGTTTAATGGCCTCTGCTGATCACCAGAGGACGACTTCACATTATGAGCAGTAATGTAGCAGAAAATAAGCTGGGAAATGAGTTATTAGCGATCCTGTTTTCTGTCCACACAAAAACATAAAAATAACAAGAAACTTAATTGCTTTCCCTTAATATTTGCAGGCTTCTGACATGAAGGCGTGTTATGAATAAAATCACGCAGGTAAGATTTTTCTTCCCGGAGTCAGACAAAAGAAATCACTGCAGTCGTGTTTGGAGAATTAACATATTGTGTGTTGTTGTTTTTTTCAACACTGATCTTTACAGATAAACTAAAGTGTCAACTACAGACCACTCATTATGAGAGAAATTGTTGATTATTTTCTCAATTATTAATCTATTCATCCTTCAAACATCATCCATGCAGTTCTACCCACGTCAGGGTCAAATGGGGCAACAGCCAATCCCAGCTGTCTTTGGATGGAGGCAGGGCAGACCTCATACAGACCACCTGTCCATCACACACACGCACACGCGCGCACACACACACACACACACACACACACACACACACACACACACACACACACACACACACACACACACACACACACACACACACACACACACACACACACACACACACACACACACACACACACACACACACACACACACACACACACACACAGAATTTCAGACTCTCTCGCTTTAATGACTGCTCAAGAAAATAACCTAAACGGTCTTTTGTTGTCCTGATTAGAAGTATTTAAGCAGGCTGTGCTCCAGTTCAACGTCACAGAGGATTAGAGGAAATGCATAAAGTCACATTATGTGATTTTAATTTAAATTCCAAAACTCAAAATCAATTCATTCATAGTTTCCAGCTGTGGTTGTTTTGTCTTTGTCAATTTATTGTTAAATATTTCTATAAATAATTATCGCCGCCTTTTTCCAACGTGACATCTTCCTAAACTAAAGTGAGTTTTAATCACTTCTTTGCGACAAAAAGCTCTGGTTAAGAAAAAAAGTTTACACTTTGAACAGATCATATGGTTTTAATACCATAGTATAGAATAGAAAATACTTATCCAGAAAAATGGATGTTAAAATATAAGATAAGAATAAATAATAATAATAATAATAATGTAATAAGTAAAATATTAATATGCTTAATGGTGACTAATATTAACATGGATTAGTCAAATTGCCAGAAGAACCACAGAACAATATTTACAGGATTACACAGTCATAATAGCTTCATTTAGGATGTTTAATGTAATGTACATTACAATATGTTATTTTGAATGATCAATTAATCTCTACGTGATTCCAAGTTGTTGTTTTAAACTTGAAATAATTGCTTAGGTGATAAATAAAACACCTCTCCTTAACTCGTATGTTGTATTCATTTGTCTTGTGGGTCAACAGCAACATTTTTTGTGTTTTCAGGTTAAAACTTTATAAAAACAAAAACTTTCTGGATTAAATCGGCGACCTGCTGTAGATAAAGCAGGTCATCTGAAGCAAATCAGCACCATATATTCCACTATTACACTTTTTCTTTTTAAAGACAAGAACTATCAAGAGTTGATGAATGGATTGATGTTATTTATGATATTTCCATGATAATAATTTAACTTCTCTGAATGGCACTGCAAAAATTTAACTTTAAAACTATCAAAAGAAAGAAAGAATAGAGTAAAAAAAAAAGGTTGTAGTGTTTAGCTTCCATCTGAAACTATACTTTTGAGGGTGTAGGGATGTGAAGAAGGAGGTGGAGTCTACAAGCCCCCCCCCCACCCAGCAACCTCATCACAGCCATACATAATGTTTTAAAGCAGGGGTGTCAAACATGTGGCACGTGGACCAAAACGGGCCTGCAAGAGGCTCCAATCCGGTCAAGCCCTAAGAAAACAATGTTGTTGTTTTTTTTTTAAACAAATTTCTCAAGAGTAGCCGACACAATACAACACTGAGACCCGAGCTGAAATATCGGCGACGCTGCTATGAAAGAGAGCAAACTCATGTCAAAGCGAGTTTGTTAAAATATGCATAATGCAACAGCTCCAGGTGACGCTTTCGGGACATTTCACTGTATCTTGCAACAAAATGTTTCCATAAAAATTGGATTTACGCTGAGATTGTCATTTGTAGTAGTAATTGTTTGGTTTTTAGCAAAAAATAAAATTTTATATATATATATAGACATTTTCATCATGTATAGTCTGAGCAGCTGCAAAGAAAATCTTTAACATTGAAATTACAGATTATTACGGCACTATTTGACTGGTGTGGCTGACACGGGATGAAAGCTTATTCAACATTGTGGTATTAAAATAAAAGTTTGAGGACTGCTTTGACAAATCAGCGAGTATTTAATTACTGAGCAGCCAAGAACATATGGAGCTCAGACCTTCCAAAAAAACACGATAAGTGACCTCAGACACCCTCTCTTCACCAATGTGGACACCGTGGCTGAATAAAGCACAGTTGCGTTCAACCTGCTTACAAGTTCACATCACACAGGACACGGGGATGAAACACGCGCGCGCGCGCGCGCACGCACACAGCGGAGGTTCTTTCCTCCCATTCAGTTGCATGGCGCATAGCGGCACGTCAGCCGGGCTCGCGCTGCCAGCGGATCACTCAAGTTGCACAATAGGGAAGTTAAGCGCCTCGAGAATAATATGTTGCGTTCAGCGAACGTGCAAGAAAAATTATCACCTCAAGTTTATTTTAAAAAAATTTTTTTGTTTTTTTGGAAATTTCACATCGGATGCAATTAGTTTGAATAAAATAAGACTGTTTTGTTTAATAGCTGCCTAGAATTTAAAGAGGGGGTAAAAAAAAAATGGATGAGGTCGGGCAACCTTCATTATATAAGACCCTGACATTATAAATACAGAGTTCTACCACGAAGCGCGTTTCTTTTAGGTGTAACGAGTTTTTTTGTTGTTGTTTTTTTTAGGACGTGCGGATCAACCGCAGCGTTCCGGGCCGTGAACGGCTCTCTGCAGGCAGACTCGCAGCGCCCACGGTCCAACTTTCACACTGACGAGCGAAGCACACACACACGCACACCGAGGAAAATCACACAATTCATGTATGGAAATTGAACAATCAAAAACAATGTGAGCCCCACGCGTGGACTCCGTGGACCCATTGAGAGAAACCCGTCCGAGTCAAGTTACTGGACGTCAGTGGCTTTGAGCAATAAGAAGCAGGCTGCCGAGCAATAAGGGCGCTGAGACACTCGACCGAAGCGGACTCGTCTTTTTGAGAGACGGGAAAAAAGACGGCCGCGCCGCCACCGCGCGAAACACCGCCGGCGATCGGTGACAAACAACACGGAGCACGTGAATATTTAGTCGCAAAATTCGCCCCTTACCGCTAAGTAGTTTTTCCAAGTGGGTTTTTTTTAGATGCCGTTCCTCTCCGCCTGTTCGCTCCACAAGCGACGTTAAAGGCAGCGCGGATGAAAAGACCGAGCCCCGGCGAAGACCCGTCAAAATAAGACTGGACGTAAACGGCTGCGGCCGGAGACGGAACACACAGCGGCGCGGACTGACGTACGAGCGAGGCCGCCATCTTGGAAGAGGACTCGCTTCGCCTCCGACGTGCTCGCTGTTGATGGAGGAGGTTTACGCTCAACGTTACGAGCCCCGGACAGGATAAAGTGGCGGGAAGGATTTTTTGTATATTTTCATTTCGGGGAACTTATTTCTCTGCATTCAGGCACCGTTTACACGACAACATTTTAAGAGAAAACTCATCCTTTTTGCATTTTCAGCAATGTTTTAAAAACAGTCTAATTACACACAAATGTCAGAAACACCGAAAACGATACAGTTTTCATGTCAAACTACTTGTGGCTGCTGTTGTTAGTTTTTTTGAGGTTTTTTTTGTATTGAAACCACACAGAGAGAAGAATAGGTTATAAACAATAACCATAGAGAGAACACGGACATTTGTATGGACAGATGACAAAGTTGGAGGCCTATGTTGTTGTCATTGTCCCGGCATTCAAGGGTGTAAAGAAGAACTATTGACAAACCGGTGGGGCACATGTGCAGCAGCAGCATTTCAGAAAAGCCATGTTTTCTCCGGTTACACAGAAATGGTCAGTAGCAGACCTGGCTGGTTTTCCACCCTGGGTTTTCCACACAAAACACAGTTCCTTTGAAAAAGTAACTTGTCATTATTTTAAAACTTTCCCAGAAAAGACACTCAAAGTGAAAAAGAACAAAACAAAACATACACATCTGTGAACGTGACAGGAGGAAACAGGGACGGGGACATCAGCACAGATTAATTTGTAGACACTGTCCAGCACCGCCTGGTTACACACTACTAAATAAAATAAGATATAGTCTTTATTCCTTCAGGGGGGAAAGATGTCAGAGAAAATACAGCTGGGGAAAGAAAATAAAGATGAAAACTCCTGGTTCCATTCACAGAGAAGACTGAAAACATGAGCCATAAAAACAAATTGTGAAAAAGAAAAAACAGTGTGTTTGTATGAGTGAAATTAATTTAATTTAATACAATCAAAAATCTAGCTGATTCTTTCTTAAAATCAGGGATTCGATTATCAAACTATGTGGAAATTCGTTCCACATTCAGTGACATATGATCATTTTAACTGTAAACAGACTTTCTTCTTCACCAGACAAAGTGCGTCCTCATCCAATATGGCGGCGGCAGCAGTCACGGAGGCTTTTCCTGTGGAGGGTTTCACTCTCGAGACTTCCGCCGTGGATCTCGCAGAATCTCGCCAGCTTGACGCACTTCTCGTTCACGACCTCATTCCAATATGGCACAAATGGCCACTGCGCATGTTCTGCCGCCTATATGCCTCTGAGCCTGGCTACATCACGCCGACTTCCATCTTCACACACTCACAATAAAATATCACAGAAAACCGGAGTCAAGACAAAAATCTGTAAGAGGCACAAAAGCGCAAGGAAACCCAGCGGAGTGTTTTCATTCATGTAAACAAGCAGGGCGGGACTGATCACTCGTTCAGTGGCGCTTTCTTTTTTTTTCTTCTTTTTTTTAATATCCCCAGCGGAATCAACACTTAGTTCATGCTTGAGCTGGAATTAATTGCACATTTATTCGACCTACTTTCGATAAGTGGACTGTGTTTGTCTGCGTGAAAAAAGCTGCTGATTCTGCAATAGCCTTTATATATTGTTATTGAAGATGACCTCGAGTTGCTTTATCCCCCCCCCCACCCCCCCCCAGTGTCATATTTGTTAAGTAAATAAAATGCCCCCACAATGCGCCACGAGGGGCTGATTGCTCCGGCACTTTTCAATAAATGACAACAACGCCCCGTCACGAGGGCTGGATGGATGATCCTGTGTGTCATTGCTGCTACTGCACTTCTGCTGCACAAGGGTGTGAAGTCGGGTTTTTTGGTTTTTTTTTATTTTTTATTTTTGGAGGGGGGGTGGGTGCTGGAAATATGCGTTGACACAGAGTGCAATGCTCAAAGTCCATCTGATTTGCTTTGCAAACGAGGTATAAAGTGCATGTGTGGTTTGGTAAAGCCTCTGTGGGAACCTGCACAGACAATCCGTTGTCTCAAACACATTTTGTTGCTCACTTGGACCACAGAAAAAAGGCTGCTGCCTCAGATAATCCCCCACAATAGACCAAGCCTTTTTTTTTCTCTCCCACCCCCCCACCCCTCTTCTTCTCCTTCGGATTCATATTATAACAAAAGAAAAAAGGAGAGCAATACACGTTTTTTTGCACGCGCTCATGCGGAAACAATGCAATAAATGTAGGATCCACAGAAAGCGATCGGATCTTGGATGAATATTGGAAACAATTGTAGAGCCTGGAATAATGAAATAAAAATAAAATTAAAATACAAATTATGCGCTTATTTCAAAACGTCTTCAGTCGTCAATTCTCTGAACAGATTTTCGTTTTAAAAAAAAAGGGTTAAGTAATGATGAGATTTTTTAATTTTTTTTTTAAGTACGCATAAGCTGTGTTTTATTTCAATTTTTTCTGTCCGTGTAATGAAATTTGCCAACTGCGCTGAGTCTCTCACCGAGGGGGAAAAAAAAAAAAAGGGCTGTAACTTTAATGGAGCTCCAGGCTGTGTGCATAAAGGATCGTCGTTCAACAACTTGATCAGGTTCGTCCAACAACTTACGTTTTGGTTGATTATCTTTCCCGCCCCTTCCTTTTTTTTATTTTTTATTTGGAGGTTACACCCTGCATCAGGACTAGAGGACAGTCCGGGGACAGAGGACAGCCGGGAGAGAGGCGTGCGGCGCACCGCAGAGACGCTTCGTCCACTTTCTCCCGTCGATTCAGTTCAAGCACCTGACCACTAGGGGGCAGTGAAGTCACTGAAACCACGCCGAACAGACTGCCAGACCGTTAGAGTAACAATCACTCTCCCGCCTCCATCCAGGCCCCCCTGAGGTTCCTCGGGAAGAGGTGCGCTAAATGTTCCCAGTCAGAAGAAACAACGTGAAACAGCTTTTAGTTCCTACGTTCCTGACCTCCTGCTGACACACGTCTTTTAAAAACAGGCCTTTAAAACACTCATATTCACACAGACTTTCCATCAAACAACAGAGTTCTAGTTATTCTAACAGCTTTATCTTTATCAAGTTTTTATTCATTCACGTTTTCTATTTCATAATCATAATTGTGCAAGATTAAGACGCTTAATTGCCTTGCTTAATAAATTTCTTGTGTCCCCTTGTAAAGCACTGTCAATTGGTTTGTGTCAGAAAGGAGCTGTATAAATAAATGTGCTTTGCCTTGCTCAGAATGGCCTGGCTCGAACTTGAAC
Source organism: Blennius ocellaris (assembly GCF_963422515.1). Lineage (NCBI taxonomy): Eukaryota > Metazoa > Chordata > Actinopteri > Blenniiformes > Blenniidae > Blennius > Blennius ocellaris. The sequence continues at coordinate 20,717,077 of NC_137653.1, forward strand.
CCACAACATTCTCACTATAAACAAGTGGGCCTTTTCTTGGTTGTCTTACCTTTTAATTTTCGTGAATATAAAACAAACAATCCAACTGAGACCAAAACAAAAACCAAAAAAAGTTTACAATTAGAAAGTGGAAAATGGGAAAAGGGCTATAGAAATAGTTTTATTTAATGTGATTTGAATAGTTGACAATAAAGCTAAATGAGTCCGTTTTGCTTATGGCCTTTCCCGATGATGAATTTATCCACATTGTGCTTGTCAAGAGTCGTACCTGAAAATACTACATTAATACTTAAATACTGAAATAATAGTTTTCTTCATGTGTTACATTTCTCACCTTGAACTGCTCGATAAGATTGCCACGGTTTTCTTTGCGAGGTTCATGTCAAACTTTGAGACATGACAAATGTGGCTGGAATGCTAAATAATAAAGTGAATGACAGCTGGCACACGTTTTGTTTTTTTTGTTTTTAAACCATATATTTATTTAGAATCAAATGTAAAAGATGAAAGTAAAAAAAGTACACCCATAACTCACAGTTCATGATAACATACATAATTCTATGTATACAGCATTATTATTTTCATGATAAATTTCCTACCTTCAAGTAATATAAGACATATTAAAGATCTGTTATTACAGCAAAATGCCCCGCCTATCAAAACAAAAACAAAAAAAGGAAAAAAAAAGAAGCATCCTTCAAAATGTATACACAGACGAGTTAAATACTACACCGCTGCCACACTCCTTCCAGAAAATTCATATTACAAGTGGAATGATTTGTTTTGTACTACATCTTACTTTCATGTACAGAATGACATTTGACACCGGCAGCGTCCAAAAAAGACGAGTCGATATATAAACCGGTGCCAAATTTAAAAACCAGATTATCTCGGAGGAGCGCAGCCGGGGTTTGTCAAGACGGCGAGGAGGAGGTCAGATATGATAATCCATAACATGAATACTTAAAATCTGAAGCATTTATATTCACTCAGTTATTTCCAGCGCTTTTTCCGCGATGCCTTGGGGGGGGGGGGGGGGGGGGGGGGGTGGCGGCTCACCAGCACAAAGAGATACTGGCTACAGCGGCAGCAGCATCTGACAAGACGTTTATAAGCACGTAGTACCGCGCGGTGGGCGAGCACTTCCAGGGGACGAGCAGTCGGTCAAAGCGCATCTCAAACGATTAGTGTGCAATACCTCGTGTTTGTGTGAGTAGATCAGCTTCTCATGCGCAACGATTTAAAGTTTTATCCTACAGTACAGTAAGTGATTTACAGTTTGGATCACAGGGGGGGGTGAATCAGAGAAATTAACCAAAAGACTAAATATATATCGTGAATTATCCCTCCAGCATTGATTATGTTGACACTGGTCACCGAAGCGTCTCCCTTACCTTCCGGGAGATTTATACGCTTTTAAATACCTGTTCAGAACACCTTACGTTTGACTACATTTTACCCTCTGGAGTAGAAAGTGGCAAAGTCACAGTCAAGGTCGTACCGCTTTGACCACGGGGGTTAAAGGGGAGTGTGTGTGTGGGAGGAGCCTGTGTCCATGTGTAATCATAAAACCCCTTGTCTCAGGCGTTTGGTCAGGAGCTTTTCATTTTCTTATCAGGTTCGCCAGTTTGGGGTTGACGAAGGAAAAGCCAGAGAAGGCGTTCTGGTCCATGGAGTCAATGAGGTTCTTGTCGGCGTGGGAGAGACGCGGCTTCTCGCTCAGGAACTCCCTGTCGAAGTTGCTGTAGTCGCTCGGAGATTTCTGTGGACGGCAGGTCAGGGTGTTAGAGACGGGCCGAAGTCACGACGAGGAGCTGAGCTCATCAGTCTGATTGAGGCTCCATTTACACCGTTCGGCAAGTAAAGAATACACCCGTACCACTTTGGGCTTGAAAGGAGGCTCCACCTCCCTCTTCTCCAGGGCCGTCCAGTTGATGGCTTTGAAGAACTGCTGTGCGCGGATGTCTCCGGTCACACCCAGTCGGGAAGTGGGATCTCGTTCGAACAACTGAAATGACGGCGGGAGACAACTCGTTTAATATCGCTCAAACGGCTGTGTGACATTGTGACACTACTGGATTGGTATCAATACAAGACGGGTCTGAAAAGGGTGAGTGTTTCATCTTGATTTCAGAGAGAAGAATCCTTTCTTTTGTCGACATGTGAAACTTACGATTGAATTATTTCGCAATGTATGTATCAGGAGTAAATTCGAATGTCGACCTGTTCGATCAGGGTCTTGGACTCCTTCGTGATCCACCGAGGGTAGTGAGGGACGTCCGTCTGGATGGACTGAAACAGCTCGTCCTCGTCGTCACCTTGGAAGGGCGACTGGCCAATCAGCATCTCGTACACAAGCACCCCGAAAGACCACCAGTCCACGGAGAATGTATACTTCTGTCCCTGCAGGATCTAAGACCAAAAGACCAGATCAAAGGGCGTGTGTCATCACAGGGAAGAATCCTATTGAACAAGCACGCCACAATACCTCTTAACGGCCAGTAGGGTGCAGAGGAACCTTAAAGTTTGGCAGTTTTATGAAGAACTTGATCATGAAAGCACAAAATGTGACGCAAAGTGCCCGGAGACAAACCTCTGGTGCGATGTAGTCCGGTGTGCCACAGAAGGTAGTCGCTCTGGTCTCTCCAAACACATTCTCCTTGCACATGCCAAAGTCTGCGATCTTGATGTGCCCGTCTCTGTCCAGCATCACATTGTCCAGCTTCAGATCTCTGCGGAACACAATGGAAGTGACAGAGAGTTAAAAAAAAGCTATTCTTCTCCCGGTCTCCTTCATGGCAGGAGTGAGCTAAAAAAGGCCGCAGACGGGAGTGAAGAGTCGGATCGTTGGGTTGCACCTGTAGATGATTCCTTTTGAATGGAGGAACTGCAGTCCCACGACGATCTCCGCGGAATAAAATCTGAGTGGAGAAAACAACTGGTGAACATGGTGTCCCCATGCTGAAAAGCAAATATTACAGATGGTGATGTATCCGAGAGCGCTCACGTGGTTCTGTTGGTATCGAAGCGGCCTTTGTCTTGGATGTGAAACATCAAGTCGCCTCCATTCAGGTACTCCATCACAAAGAAGAGGTGCTCCTGAGCAAATGACAGAGGAGACATGAAGACTGTGTGTGTGTGTCTGTGTGTGTTTGATCACAGCAGCTGTTCAGAGTGCGTCTTCTCACTTTAGACTGTAGCGTGGCGTAGAGGTGAGTGAGGAAAGGGTTCTCCCAGGCGAGCGCCAGCACCCTCTTCTCCACCATGGTGCACTCCACGTCGTCGTCCATGAGAACGACGTCCTTCTTCAGGACCTTCACGGCGAAGTATTGATTCTTTCCCTTGAGCTCGGCCAGCAGCACCTGTCGGAGTCACAGTGGCATTATCAGTGTGCTCACGGCGGCTTCTCGCTGAGTCCGTGCACCGCTGAGCGCCGCGTGCCTGAGCTCAGTAATCACCCCACGTTACACCTGCGCCGAGATGAATTGATCTCAGACACTCGACATCTCGGGGTTTTTTTTCCTCAAGCAACCTTCAGTAAATGCTGCTTTTTCCTCTCTGGTGAACGATGAACTAAACTCGTTTGTCATCTGAAAACTATGACTGGGTCGTATGGCGGCGTGAGGGAAGTCATCTGAAAGGCAGAGGTGTGGGTGTATCGATCAGGCAAGGTGTCGAGGCGACATCCAGCTCCTGAGTGACAAACTGAAGATTACACACAGACCCTCACATGCGCCTTTAGCAGCTGAACCGAGTTCAGATTTGATTGTTTCAAACACGTCTTTTCTTTGAGTAACGATTCATTTGAATAAAACTATAGCAACATGCTGATTTTAGTCTCTCCCTCCCTCCTTGTTGTTCTCACGAAATTACATGTCAACAAACCGTCAGTGTTCATTTTTACATCTAATTTAGTTGCATAGCTGATTCTTCAGAGGATTCTTGTCTTGTAATTGGAGGTGACTAATGTACTCCAATAAAATAACATTTTAATATATTGTTGGCTGAAATCCAAAAACACAAATAAAATTTATTAGGAAGATAGACTTTATTTAAATGAGGCAAGATAGCATTTGTTTGAGCAAGTTCAATAAAAATTATTATTATTATTATTATTATGTTTTACACCATGTCTGGAGGACTCAAAAAGGCTTGTAAAGTTCTGTGTTGAAGTGAAATCTCAGTAGAACTACAAATGTCAGGGCATTTCCTTTGGTGTTTAATTCACAGTGACAGATACACATAGTCATAGATCACTGCTGGTTTTGGATTTGTGGTCTATTAATTCCATAAATACAACTTTATCTAACAGACTCATCTTTTGTTTTAAGGTCAGCGATGTGTTGCGGCTCAATACAAATTTCATTAGGCGGATGAGCTTTTGATCATGAAGGCTGCACACCCGCGATAAAAGATGAGGGGATATGGACTTATGATAACAGATTCTTTAATATTTCGCGACTATTTTCATGCACACATTTAGCCGGAGAAGTTCATCCACAAATCCTTCATGTTTATACGATAGCAAGCTAAATTAGATTTTATATTTACACGTGTAACGCCACTGGCTTCGTCGAGTGTGGATGTGGGTATATAGACTTCCATTTCAACAATGGCAGTGAGAGAAAGCTTCAAACACATGGATTAAAGGACACACCTTGCCAAAGCTGCCTTTTCCCAGCACCTTGTGCCACACCAGTTGTTCCAGGGTGAGGCGCACCCGGGGAGGCATCGCTGGGGTCGGGGTTTCGCTCACAGCCTTGCTATTGTCCTGTGCTGTAAAGTACACGTTTGCATATTTTGAGCTACTTGATATGCAAATCTGCATGCAACCATTCGTGCAAAATAATGCGACGAGCAATCGGATACAGTAAAATCCACTCGATTAGAAATCGAATGACGTGGTAGTACAACTCAGCGCTGCAATATCTCACCATTCGGGTCTGTTATAGCATTCCGGGCATCTTGGTAGATTCCAACATCTGGTCCCGTGGAGTCGTCATTCTTCTTCATGGATTTCTAGTCAAGAAAAAAAAAAAGAAATTACAGAAGTTTACTGGATATTCACAATGAAAAGGTTTTATTTTTTCCGTTAAATGCAAAAGAAAAAAAAAAGGTTGTGACTGTGTAAACCTGGGAGACTTGAGACAGAGCCTCTGCCAGCAGTTTCTGGTTGATCCCACACAGATTGGCCACTTTAGTTTGACAGGAACTGTGTACGTTCATGCCACAGTCTGGTTAGCCATGTGAAAAATGCGGAAAAATGCATTGAAAGAGAGGGAGAGAGGGAGAGAGAGAGAGAGAGGTGTCAGTGGCACGAGTGGCAGATGCAGGCAAACGTGAAAAGCAAAGTCTCATCAGATTCACCTTCACATTTGAGGCCCTGCTTGTAGAGGCCCCACAGCAGACTGCCGCAGTGGTCGCAGAACGTGGGGCTCCTGTAGTTGTAGAACTTGAAGCGATGCGGCATGTCAATCTTGAAACGCTCTTTCTGGAACTAAAAAGGAGAAGAATCGAAATAAATAACTCACACACATCCGATATGTAGAATTTGCTACTGGTGCCGCTTCAGAACTTTAGCCGAGGCCTGTTTTCACATCAGTATTTACTTGAACAGGAGAATAAAGAGCCCTGACCTGAAAACATTGGATAATTGAATGATTAAAGAACACCTTGGTGTATAATTCATAAAATACAGCAGGGAGTAACCAGATAATATAAAGTAATCATTGAGCCCCCGATGGGGAAACAAAAAAACATGCGTTACGCACAGCGAACAGTGAAGTCAAATTGCTTTTATGTGTGAAGTCGGATGTGAGGTGAACTCTTACATTAATACTGGAGAAGGTTTCACTCACCATGGTGTCACGGCTGTTGGCCGCCGTTCCAGTGCATTTGCCGATGATTTTGTCGATGCATTTTTTGTGGATGGCAGCATTGCATTCTGGTAGGGAAAATCATCATCAAATGATCATGCTGGCAGGGACAACGAGGGATTAAGTCAGGTGAAAACTATCAACAGAAGCTGATGAAACACTCACGTCTGCACTTGTAGCCTTGCTTGTTCAGGCCCCTACGGGAGAGAAAAAGTCCAGCAGAATATTTCACAATGGTACAGTATTAATTGTAGAGCATGTCCAATTTTTCTTAGTCAATTTATACAGGCTGAAAGATAAACCGACTGTTATTATGTTACTTATTGATGTCTATGTGTTGGGTGGTCTGGCTAACTCCAGCCTGCCGGATCTTGTTTATCCAGCACGTAAGAGAAAATGAAGCTATTATAAACTGTATGACAATAACTCCCCACTGATTTACTTATTCAATTCTAATTAACGCGCCTTTAAAACTGCCGTGTGAAACCATCGGCTTTAAATCTCTGAGGAACGGCGTTCGGCAGCTATCCTTCAAATCTTACATTGTAACGTCTAAAAACCACTTGGATGACAAGCGGCTACAGGGTGTAAAACACAGTCGCGTGGGCTAAAGCAAACCTTGGATTTCCTCTGGCCAGCAGCACTGATAGCACAAACAGGTTGGGGGACACGGCAGAGCAGCTTAGATTAGCGCTGCTGATACAGCTGGAACGCGACACAGCGGCCTTGTGGGATTTCCCTCAACAGTGACTCACTCTCACAATAGCACTTCTGCAGTTGTTCTTTATTCGTCAAACCTCGCCCACCTACTCTGCCCCCTCCGAACTCATCCATTTTAGTAGAACCACTAATTGATTGTTTGGTGGACACAGTTGGTGGGATGGACCTTCTCCTTTGTCTCGCTTGCCACAACAAAGCACTTACAAGTGGCTGATGATGTGGATTATAGTGTGCAATTGTCAAAGTTTTGCCAGCTGCAGCATATTCATAAAAATCACAATGCTGTAATGATAATGTGGGGGGAAAAACAAGCAGACAGGCAAATGAGCCGTTTCAGTCGTCTCACCAGACGAACTCCCTGCAGACGGAGCAGAAGGTGGGCTGGTGGAAGAAGGTGGCGGTGAACTCGTGGTTCTTGATGCAGTGAACCTTGGGCTGCTTGAAAGCTCCCCTCCTCCTGTTGATGGTCAGGACTCCTTCTGCGGGAGGGGCCTTCACTGGGGGGGGGGGGGGGTTTCAAAGAAATCGATGCGCAAAATCAAATGACTGTATTTCCACTCAAATATACAGACGACACGAGAAACCCAGATTCACTTTAAATCGATCTGACGAAATAAACCAAAGTGACATCGGGCAGGCGGTGAAGTGCCAGCCAAGTGGAGTCTTTTTAAACCCAATGAGCCCATTTTTAATCACGTAATCCCTCATATAAATATTGCAAAGACCCTCAGATAATGTCAGAGTGATATTAGATTCAGTATTTCTGTGTACAGCATATTGAAACACTTCAGCATGGAGGAGGTGAGTTTCAGAGCTGAGTGACAGAGGAACGGTGTGAAAGTGGGGCTTCTGTTGGAGCAGCGGAGACACTGAGCTCCAAAAACCTTTTTTGTTGTAAAACTTGCAAATGTCCTCAAGTGATTGACAAAACTATTACGCAGGAAGAGGAAATGATGTCGACTATGTCACAATTCCGTACGAGCTGAAATCTATTGGGTACAGATGAAAAGATAAATGAGTAATAAATGGCGTTGAATAATGCTCCTCTTCCACTGTGAATTGATGCAGTTGAAAAGGGTTTGGGTCAGGTCGGAGAAAAAGAGGCGTGAGAAAGGTAAACAAAGAGGAGAAACATTACATGGGATGTGAGTGGGGGGGAGGGGTGGGGGTGAGGGGGGAGGAGGGGGGGTTGATTAAAGACAATTAGACAAGGTTGAAGCTTTACAACTAATAGACATGAGAAACTGACAAGAGTGATGAGGTGAGGGAGATAAACTAATTTCCTCTCTGCCATTCCAGTGGCAGATGTTCATGTTTGGACAGTGCTTCAGTGAGCCCAGCCAAGAAAGTGGGGGGGGGGGGGGGGGGGGGGGAGAGAGAGAAAGAGAGAGAGAGAGAGAGAGAGAGAGAGAGAGAGAGAAAGAGAGACGAACAGACTGATAGCATTAAGCACTAAAAATATACCCTGGGCTGCTTTTCAGGAAACCTGTGGAGCGTGTAGGAGGGAGCTGGTGGAATATGGAGCTCTTTTGTGATTATTGCCCCTTCCCACCACCACCCCCCCCTCCACCGTATGCCACCTCACCAACACTGAACAGTAAACCCCGGACGTGTTACTCCCACACAGAAACTCCCATCACAGAGAGACGAGTATGGAAATCTCACCCTGGACCCCTTTGTGTCGAGACAGTGGGCTGCCTTCCCTCCCTGAGCTACCGATCCCTACTTCAAACAGCTCGACTCAGCCTGGAACCATTTATGAAGCCCAATAAAAAAATATTAATCTGACTGAACCCAAGCTGTTAACGTCAGCTCATCTGTGCTGCCATTTTAGCACAATGAGGCGGCATCTTAACACAAAACAACGATTTAGTGGCGAACAAATAAAGAATAAATTAATTATGCAGCGCACGTTTGAATTACTCAAATCCTACTGAGCTGCATGTACAAATACATCCTCTCACATCTCTTCATGAGAAGTCCCGGAGGAGCTGGTAAACATCATATAAGCTACAGGGTCTCGCCGACAGAGAGCGGCAGAGCTCAACGTGACATGAAGCCAGCGTGCAGTTTCACCTTTGACAGTCTAGTATGAACAGATAATCATGGAGAAATTGATCCAAAGAACATTGGACTGCACAAACGTGTTAATACAGTCGAACCAAGCGTTGAAGTGGAATCACTACCAGCAGAGGGCAGTATAAACCCACCCAGAGTCATCGGTGAGGCACATGTTGCAGTGAAAGGGGTGTGGGGGGGGCAATTCTCAACCTCTGAGGTCAGCAGTGTATTGGCTATCATGGATGTCACAGCTCCCTGGTGGTCTAGTGGTTAGGATTCGGCGCTCTCACCGCCGCGGCCCGGGTTCGATTCCCGGTCAGGGAACTACTGTTTTTAAAAGCCCTATGAACATGTTTTCCTAATTACTGACTCAAAGCAACAGGGTCCTGTGACATAACACAACTTACTGGGAAAGTTGCAGCATTTTTTTTTGTTATTTCAGCTGCTTGTCTTAGACGTGCGAAACTAAGCTTCAAATAAAACGAGGCTTCAATATGACCAAACCAGTCCCACTCCATCAAGACCATAAAAATAAAAAAAATTTTTTTTAAATCGTACATGGAGGCTCTCTCTGGGAAAGTCGTGAAATACTAAAGCTATTGAGAAGAGTCTTAACAGGCCTTTATTAAGGATGCACTGATACCTCAAGAACAAATACTAACCTTTAGCTACTCGCCGATACCGACGACTGATACGAGAACTTATTAAATGCATTAGAGCCTAATTCAGACGCCAATACACAAACAATGTGCGAAGGCTCCACTGAGCAGTTAAACTAATGCTTTCCCTGTAAACTGTTGATCGACCTCTTTTAAGCCTCCATTAGTAACAGCAGATTTAAAACAAGAATCATGAATGGCACGACAGTTTGCCAAGGCAGCTACGGGTTTTTAACATCTGCTTTTATTAACAGAAACGACGGACGCTTAAAGAAGTTGGTCACCAGTGAACAGGGAAACACTGGCTCACTCCACTGGGCTAAATGTTGCTGGTGACGAAGTTGCTGGTGTTGTATGAAATATCTGTCGCCTCTTGATAATTTGGCAGGCCATAATTTACAGTCAACCTTAACATTTATTATTTTTATTGATGATAAAGCATCTCCAAACTTCTGACATCACATCGTACCCCGATACTTAAAAACTAGTATTTGGCGCATCACGGCTTTCTATTGATAAGAGAATTACCTGAATCTTCATTCTCCAGGAAAAACTGCACAGCCATCTGCACCCTCCCCGACGGAATCAGGTCGAGCCAGAACTCGGCCCGTCCGGCGGTTTTCGACTTCTTGCAGCGTTCCGCCAGCACGGACACTCCCACTGTGGCCTTGGCCAATGACTCCTTGGCGCCCTCTTGCTGCATCAGGACCACTTCTATGACTCGGCCCTCGTAGATGTGGGCGTCAAAAGTGGACCTCCAAGCAGGATATATGGTGGGCTTCTTCTGGAGCAGGGTCTTCCCTCGCTCTGTCAGAGAACATTCAGGTCGTGATTGAAAACAACGTCACGTGTCAATAAAATCCCCGACGGTGCTGCAATGGCCTACGGCACAACTTTCCTGCAGCTGCTGGAGAGCCTTGACTGCTTGTGGACTTTCCAGTCCAGCACATGGTGCATGTTAAAGTCATCAGAGCCGTGATGTCTGCTGCCGGTAATTATTGCACCGCTTCTCTGTGCACGTGGAAGCACGTTCGCACGTGTGCGTCCGAACATACCTGTGCTGACAGACTCTTTCATCTTCACGGCGCAGATGGGCGGGTCGGCCAGCGGGGGCAGCACACCCATCTCATGAGCGTTGATGGTGATACGTAGGAAAGGCGCCATGGCGACACCGGCCGAGGCCTCCTTGAAAAAGGGGACACAAAAAGAGACCACGGAGACATTTTCATTTCGAGGCTTTGTCATTATGTGCTTACTTTGCTCAAAAGGCTGAACCCAAAACAAGAAGGAAGAGGTTTAGGCACAAATAGCAACTTCAGATGAGATCTAACAGGAAGCAGAAGTTTCAATTCAACTCCACAGTTTGTAGAGAGCAAGCCGGCAGTGACAGAAGGGGGAACAGAGAGGCGATGCATAAATACAAGCTATTCTCCACTAAAGAGATTTAATAACTGTGGTGGTGACAAATAAAAAAGCTTAAGAGTGTGTGTGTGTGTGTGTGTTTTTCTGGTTCACTTTTCTCTGCGTCAGCCCATCATTACAAATACCGTGATTGTGTGACGCGATTTTTGACGGGCACCTTCTGTTTTTTTTCTTGTTCATGTTTCATTTTGTTCTGAAAATAAATTTAAAAAAGAAAAAAAAAAGAAAAAGGAAGGTAAACTCCACACTTTGGAAAGCGCGAAACTGAAACAGAAAACACAGTCTTGCAAAAAAAAAAAAAAAGATTTCCACATGTTCTGCAGACTTCCTCTCAGAGTGCTTCTGGTGGACTTTGAACAGTCTGTCCTGAGTCACATTTAACACAACCGATACAAACCTGGTATCAGGTCTGTCTTTTGTATCCTGATTGATTGAAATACTAAGGTTTGTTCTTACACTATAATTAGCAATTCATCTAGGTGTGGGGTTTCTGTGGGATCCAGATGATGCCCCCCCCACAGACACTTTCTTACTTTTAAACAGAATTACTTTTAGAGGCAAACTAAAGAAAAGCTTTAGTGCAAAACAGTTATGACATTTAAGAGAATACATTTGAAAATTTGCAAGATACAGAAAGTTGTATGTAAGAACGTAAAGAAACTTGAAGAAACTTGCAAATATATTGGTAGTCGGCAGCAACACAGCTCAGAGGACCGACACTGGAGCTGCTATCAGACCTTGGGACACAGTGTGTGATCATTTATTAACTATTTTATTGTATTAACAATCACCGCAAGACAGAAAGGGGGACGTTTAATTCTACGGATTAATCTTCCATCTCAAGAAACTGCTCTAATACCTGATAAACCTCATGTGTGAGGCTGTTTAACTCCAGAGGGTCTCACACACACACACACACACACACACACACACACACACACACACACACACACACACACACACACACACACACACACACACACACACACACACACACACACACACACACACACACACACACACACACACACACACACACACAGGGCTACATACTAATTCCCAAAGCGGCAACAAAATCCTCCAAGAATTTCTACATCCAACTTTTTGTTCCACTTTAAGTTCATTAGTCAGAGCTCCCGTCGCTTTAGTCTCTTATTGCATTAACATAATCTCAGCTTAATAGTAATACTAGAGAGACGGTGTGTCAATGGCTTGAAAACAAAAACACAACAGTGCCTCATTAGCTCCAGCTACATGACGCAACATTTCTGGTCGGTAACTGCAAAATATTCAAACTCTTCGGTTCTAAATAATTCACTGACTCAAGCAGTGTTTTGCTCACAGACGTGTTGCTCTGCAGCTTGTTGGATGTCACGCAGCATCGCGTTTATAAGTCACTGAGCAGGTATGAGATATATGTACCTGCATGCTGCCCGGCCCATAAAAGAAACACAAGGCGCTATTTTAAACTCCAGACGGATGTAGATCACCCCGTTAGTGTGCTGGCAGTGGCGGCAGTCATTGCCTGAATTTTTATGAGAGGACACATTACTGCTTTAAGCATTTGCTCACGGCACCTGCAATCGAGAAGGCAACAGTCTCCGGGTAAAAAAAAAAAAAAGAGAAGATTTCCACATTACGCGCAGGTTATAAGCAAGTATTATGCCTCATGTGTAAATCTTTGTCTCCGTAAAAATATACGGGGCTTGAAATTTTGAAAGACCTAAAAATCACACACACACACACATACAATCTGTAGAGTGTGATATCCTGCAGTGGCAGACCTCTGATCTGTAGCTGGATTTAAATCTTAAACAAACATTCTGAGTGAGAAGGTGAATCGCTAACTGAGCCCCGACAGATCTAAAAGTCAGAAGTTACTCAGTAACATACTTAGCAGTGCCGCTCAAACGCTGCAGGTCGCTGAAATCTTTATATTCTTGGCCATCGTATAGGGACAACAGTGACGAAAAGACTCGTACACATGAGACTGTGTCAAATGATCGGGAGTTCTCATCATGCTTCCAGTAACGTTATATACATGGAAACATACAAACATGCTCAGGAACGACTGGACGACTTCATGGAGGCCGATACATGCACATTATTAAAGTCTGCTCCCACTTCTTTCCTGTACTGTACCGATTCATTTTCTTCTGTTCACACACATCACACAGAAAAGAGAGCCTTGTTTCCCTGGAGAGAGTGGAAAAAATTAGCACATGCAACCAGGGAAGGGGCGGGTAGAGAAAAAGAGCTTGTAGAGGGAAAGTTAAAAAAAAAAAAAAAGAAAAAAAAAGCAGAGGCCAGTTTTTTGCGTTCACTGCATTTCGCTGCAATATTCTTGACATCCAGTGACACAGATAGTATTTATCTAAGTGTACCTATTTTTGTCTTTCAAGATTAGTCTCAAGTTAAGTGTTTGCACAGGAATTCTACAGCCAAGACACAAACCTGCTGTGTTTCTGTTACCTTCTGAAAAGGCCACAATGGAGGAAGTGTGGTGTGTAAAAAGCACGAGAACAAGATGCATGACAAAAAATGGCATTAAATGTCATTTGGCGTGACAAGAAGTAGATGCCATATGGTCAATGAAGAAATTGAGCAAACCATATTCTCACGAACCGGTTGTGTTGAACATGGAACGAGGTTTGCATCGTGGAGAACAAGGGGGGGTTATGAAAACATAATGCCGATAGCTGCAGAGCTCATTTACCTTGAGAAACCACAGCAAAGATTACTCCAAACAGAACAGTACTTCAGACCACCCCCCACGTTTGTTAAAGAAAACTTGAAATCAAGTCATTTCTTGCATTTCTGGATGCAATAATAAATTCCCGGAGGCAGTGCCAGCCACAAACCTGGTTCAGACTGCACGGAGACCGTCTTAAATGAAAGCTTCTCTCCTTCTCTCGCCTCCACACATCACCACCATGTCCCCTCTCTCCTGGAGTTCGTGCTCTTTCCTCTTCGCCTCCTCTTTCTACGGAATCTCCGACTGTGGACACTGAAGTTTGTGACCTGTGCATCCTGCCTCCATTAAACCTGCAGTGTGCCTGGACAAGCTGTCGTCAACTTGTTTGTTGTTCTCTCTCCTCGCCTTTTCTCTCTTTCTATTCCCACAACCCCAATCAGTGCAGCAGAATGAGGGTGAATGAGTAAAATGAGGGGAAACGGTTTGGAAGTGTCATCACACCATCATTTCACTGATCACCTACAGATCAAGTAAAAGAAACCTTTCCCTTCAAAATGAAATTCAGAAATGCCCAATAATGAGTGTAAATATGACCACCGTTTCCTAAAACAGCATATCCTGTGATGAGGAGGGGGACGAAAGAACACGCTTCCAACACGGCGTGATAACGGAGACAAACATGGACGTCTGAGGACAAACAACAAGACCAGATCATTAGAGCCACGCTCAGCAGCAAGGCGGTGGTTTGGCGTGCACTGAAGATGCACTCGGCGGAGATGGCTCTTATTGGAAGCAGTCACCCAGCAGGTAGAGCCGGTCGGGGAGCTTCTCTGTCGGTCACAAGCAGGTTTCAACAAAGACAATTGCCGAGAATAGCAGAAGTTAAATGCTAACCAGGAGTCACAATCTTCTGAGTCACGGATAACACCGCTGTGAACGTCGCTGGGCTGCAAGCAGCTCAGGTGGGGAATAACCGAGGCTCGCCCGGCAGAACAAAGCAAAGGGAACCAGATGCCGGGTGAACGCCAAGTTCTGGCCAACAATTCGTTGCGTAATTACAAGGAAGGCTTGTTGACACCTAAACGAGGATATCTTGTCTATGTGAACATTGTAGAATTCAAGCAATACAAAAGCCACCGGCCTTTAGGACAGTGCAGCCAGACAGTGTTCCTGCACATACAGCAACTCATTTTTATTTATTATGATTTTTTTTTTTTACAGACAGACAGAGAAACAATTATGTCACGTACCTGATCTGAACCTAATAATTTTCCTACATTCTCATCCCCTGAAAGAAACAAGCAATAATTGAGTGGTGCAGTAGCACCAACCTTTAGGAATGTCAGCTCCACGCATCAGCTGATGTCTATTCAGGTGAAGTTAATGATGAGTTGTCTATTAACACACTGCCCCCCTTAAAAGGGAGCATACATGAGCCACTCTACTGTGGTGCCTATGTGATTGTAATAATGACCACAAGTTTTGGCTCATTGACAAAAACAAGTTGTGGTCAACTTGAAGAATTCTGGTTTACTTAACAAAGTCAAAACCTGCCTCTGATCAAAAGTGATATTAAAAACTGAACTACCCTAATTCAGGTATAGTAAGAACGGGACGCATACGGGTGAGCAACTGTTAAGATATTACTTTTTGAGATAATTTTTTTTTAAGTAAACACTATTGTGTCATGACCATGTAAGCCTGTAAAACAGTGGAAGCACCAGCACTTTGATGCATATGGAGAGAATTGTGCTTTTCACTTTAGGAACTAGGTTTACCATGAAAGCTCAAGCTGTTTCAGCAGAACAACCCAAAGCAAACACCCAGCAGCAACAAACACTGGTTAAACATGGAAAAAACAACATGAGTTTTGACCTACATCTGAAATCTGCCAACGCATAAAGTTGTCCCCCTACAAATTAAAAAAAGATATTGTATTCCTTTCAACATGGCCCTCTGTACACAATGGTACTCATGGTAACTGTGGATAACCAGTGTTGACAGTGTTTCAAAAGCAATAAACCTTTTTCTTGTCAAGCTGACGTCCGATGAATGCATAGTTAATAATTATATATGACAGCTACGTCATCATTAAGTCATCAAATATAACAGACTAGCATTTCGACATAGTTACCTGTTATGAGGAACAATATGACTCGGCTAAATGGAATGGGAGCTTCATGAATACTTTCGGTTTTACCGACACACGTCACCGAGTGTGCAGACAACAGTCAAATTCAGCCTTTGGTTTTGTCGAGTCACAATTTTGACATTGTTGATGAAATTTGCCACTCATGGAAATATGATTTATACTTTTCTTATCTGCTTTGTTTTCATGTACTTTTGCATGTTAGCTCACCATCATGGTTCCCCTAAAGAGAACAGACATTTGTTATTATAACACCACAAGCCAAGTAAGGAGGGAATAATCACTTTATGTAATATGGATTAGTTTAAAAAAAAAAAAAAAAAAAACAACTCCAAGATTGGCAGTAAACTCCTCTGATCTCCTCCCTCAACACCATTTGATCACCACTAAAGCCTGCCGCTAAGGACAGAAAACATCCCGAAGCTAAGAAAACTGGTCTGACATAAACTTACATAAAGACTCAAGATAGTTCCAGGAACAGGTCAGTTGTTTTGAAAACTATTCTAAAAGCCAGTCAACCAAACATATTTGAAACACAGTCACTGTCACCTGGAGGCACAGGTGTCACGTAATGCCGTGCAAGCCGCGGTGCGACCGTGTAAACTTAATATCTTGATGCTGCTCTGTAGGACATACTGGCATATTTCTAGATTAATTTCCATCAGAAATATAACTTAAAGGAATGATAATCTGCCCAGCGACTGCACTGCACTTGACAAACGCTTCCTGTCCTTCCAGTCTGACTGTCTTCTACGGTTACTGAAAGACGCCATGCTATAAAATCACTGACGGAAAAAGAGAAGAGGTGAAAAACTGAACAACAACAACAACAAAAAAAGAAAAGTAGCAGACATATGACAGCGTTGTTACACTGAGCTGGATCATTCAGTGGTCTCATATAATGAAGCTGAGCAAACACGCTCAAAACATTTATTATAACCTCGCACGAGCACGGGTGGAGTCAAACCTAAAGCTAATAACCTGCTGTGTGTGTGTGTGTGTGTGTGGGTGTGTGTGTGTGTGTGTTCTTCCGTGTGTAAACATCTACTGTTTCTTGAGACTGCACTGTCTGTTTGCTGAAAGAACAAAAGTTGTTGCATTGAAAATTAAACAGTCCAAACGGAAAACATCCCTTGATAACTGTGATACTGAGTCCTTATGCAATACTCCACCGGTAGGGTGCAGCAAGGTGTTGAACCCCTTGTGTTAAATAGAAAATCTAAAACACAGTAATGCAGTGGATTAAATCATCGACCTTGAGATTGGAAATAATCCCACTGCTCTGTCTGAGCGACTGCTTAACAACATGTCAACTATACTTCCTGAAATCTGAACAGTGTTATCAATGTCCGTGGACGTTTTCTGCCTATGTTGCTTGGTACTGAACCAGAGGTGACTATAAAGAAAAAAAAACTTGGGAATAGAAAATTGTTATTGGTGTGAAGGGCAGCTTGTTGCAAAGATTTATTGACATAAGAATGTTGAAAGCAATGCTATGCGTTGTGTGGGAATGTAAAAAAAAAAAGACTGATCTGAGACGTCGTTTGAGTGCAGCCAGAAGAAATACTCAAACTCAAACAAAAGGACAGCAGCTGTGCGCAATCTATTCAATCCAATCAAGCTTTATTGTCATTCGGCTGCATGTACAACAGTATTTTAATGTCCCACAAGGCTAAAGGCGACAATATAATGGAGAGGACAACCTGGACAGTCCCTTAGAGAAGAAGAAATCATCTCCCTCAGCTATTTACAAGCAAAGAAAACAACATGCAAATCCTCACTGAAAGAGGCCTAAAATGAAGTGAGCGTATTCTTCCCCTAAGCCACTCTATTGTGATGTTTCAGTCTCGCCTCACAATTACGTCAAGGCAGAGCTCAGTTAAACAACAATTTACAGGGCATTCCCAATCATTCACTGGTTTCCTAGCAACCCAGAGCAATAGAATATTGGAGAAAACTGAAAACGTAAGTAAAGACCACAATACAAACAGTCCCAAACGCTAAAGCTGAGACAGACACTTTTTCTTTTTTTTCTTTTTTTTTTTTTTAAATAAAGACACAGATCCATATTGATCTGCGTTGAGCTAAATTTATGGCTCGGCCATTTTATTTTATTTTTTTTATTAGCATTCCTTGTTTTTAATGTGGCCCGGGAGGAAACTATAATTGCCCACCCCGAGAGGAACTTGGCGACTCAGCTTGTCGCACTGATTAGAAATAACAAAAAAATAATTATGTAATTCTTACAAAACTTTACTTAATCCATTAGTCTTTTACTGAGACATAGTGGCTTGTAATATTGCCACATTAACACGGTCTGGAAGGCACTTGAGCCAACACACACACACACACACACACACACACACACACACACACACACACACACACACACACACACACACACACACACACACACACACACAACTTTGAACAAAGCAGCCTTTAATGAATTTCACTTGAGACGGCTTGGCTTGAAAGAATGAAAGCGTTCCTTTCTTCCACTGGCCCTTTCCAATTCATACACACTTGCACAGGTAAGGTCAACAGATGCAGCTCTGAAACACTGAAAAATATTTGGACTTCTGCAATGTTCAACAATCTGGCACACACACACACACACACACACACAAGGTTAAATTAGGACAGTAAAGAAAAGTGAGGGAGAGAGGTTGATGAGATGAAGGGAGCTGATGTTTCTGCTTCAAGGTCAGAGTTTGACAACTCGGTGTTGGGATATGTCTGATCCAGTGATGCGAGGTGTTACCAATTTATTGTGGACCTCTCAAACACAATCTAACGTCAATGCAACAACATTGTGAAGGTTGCCAGTGCGCAAACTTTGCTGCAACCGTTTCTTCTTTCCAGGTTCTTTCTTTCCCCCTGGTTTCTGACTACCACTAAGCCGTTTGGCAGGACGTCAAACCTGTTATACCAGCATGGAATGAGTCCCGTCTGTTGTGTGTGTGTGTGTGTGTGAGTGTGTGTGTGTGTGTGTGTGTGTGTGTGTCTGTGAACCCAAATCCTTTTATTTCAAAGTATATGGGGACTTGTCTTCCACAAACAGCTTGTGTCATTAAAAGTAATCCGTCACATCTTTACGTGTTGACATAAGGAAGTTTGGAAGGTCAAAGTAAGTTTGGTTAAAAAGGGAAACTTATTAAGCAGTAACAGTAGTGGTTAAATTTGTTGTACATAATCCTATGTAATGTCCCTGGAAGGTAATGAATAAACAAGCAGGTATTTAATACCGTTGTGAGGATCTAAAAAGTTCTTTTTTTTTTTTATATCACATCCCTACAATAATAAATGGAGTTTCTAGGAAGACGTGTTTTAAGGATAAATTAAGGTTTGGCCTGGCAGGAAGTAGTTCTTATTGAGATGACTCCAAGTCTGCAGGAAACAAAATGAAACAAGTGAGTGCAATGTCCCCAGAAGATGATATATACACTGTGTGTGTGTGTGTGTGTGTTCTCTCCAGTGTGCATTAACAGTGGTGTCCATTTCTGCCCCTCTCACAGTTTACAAAGGCTTACTTAAGTCAGACAAAAAAGTATCTGAGCAAGTGGAGCCAAGGAGGAAAACCATGATGAGAGAGAGAGAGAGAGAGAGAGAGAGAGAGAGAGAGAGAGAGAGAGAGAGAGAGAGAGAGAGAGAGAGAGAGAGAGAGAGAGAGAGAGAGAGAGAGAGAGAGAGAGAGAGAGAGAGAGAGAGAGAGAGAGAGAGAGAGAGAGAGAGAGAGAGAGAGAGAGAGAGAGAGAGAGAGAGAGAGAGAGAGAGAGAGAGAGAGAGAGAGAGAGAGAGAGAGAGAGAGAGAGAGAGAGAGAGAGAGAGGGAAAGGAGAAAAGACAGCAAAAGACCAAGGACAAGTGATGAGACGAACTATTATCATCATCTGGAGCTGCTGTCTATTTGTGCCAAATGATTGTTAATGTGTGGACTTTAGTGTTGAGGTTTCGCCCCCCCCCCCCAAAAAAAAGATGAAATAAGCAAATTAAAAGTCGTGTTTGAAGCATCTGAACTCAGAAGATAAACAGTAAATAGACTTTTAAACAAAATCGTATTACTTTATTATGCTGTACATTTGAATCACACTTTAATGACTTCACAATTGAGGCATGTCCAGTTTTTCTGCATTTCACGGTATAAATAAGCGACATCAATCTCTACGCTTGTCAAAACGACATGGGCTGGTGACGTGTATGCGTGTTGTACGAGAGCGCGAGCCAGCGCCGCAGAGGCAGCCGCTCGCTCAGCAGATGTCCCCGCCGCGTCCTCCGAGCATCTCACGATGCCGCAAGCCAATATTGACACACCAGTGACTGCAGGCCGGATAATATTACACGCGCTCTCAAATCTGCGCCGCACCTCAGAACATAACAACGGGATGCATCGTCTCGCCGCAGAATTGTGCAGTAGAGGAGTGAACGCAAGGCTTTTTGCAAGCAGCGCGAGGAGATTTCAAAACGGCGTGATGTGGTTGTTCTTGTTTTTCTTTTCCGAGCACCTGGAGAGCCGACGGGTCACGGGTGGCGACCGAAGTATGGCCGACCTGTTTACAGTCACAACAATGCGGGCTAATCTTCACCACCAACGCTCGTCTCAAATCAAGCACGGCCATCAAATAACTCCCACGCCACCCCCTTTCACCTTTTCAGACCTAAGTTAAGAGTGAGCAAACAATTTGTTATCAATGTGACAAGAGGATGACGACAACACGTTTCCATTGAGTGCAATAAAGGGGGAAGAACCTTTGAGACGTCACGTTGGTGGACTTTAGTCTCAGCTGGGCGGTACACGGTCTGCCGGTATCTGTTCGTCAAGCGTACTGACTTGGTAACAACCGACCACGACATCGTCCATCAGCCCACACCATAACCCCTGACCAGCACCCAACACCCACCGCAACTCAGCGAAGACTATAGACAGTGGGATGTTTTGACTGATGAGTCGTCACAGTGACCACAGCTTGTTTTATCAACAGCGTTACCGTCCTACCCACTGGGATAAGTCACACCGATGACGATACAGCCGAGTTTTAGTAAGACGAGACGAACATTTGTGAGTGTTACACCGACAGGTGGACATAACACCTTACAAACAAGCACATTACAGTAGTTGGGTCGTCAGTTGTTGTGATGCTTGTACTATGACGGCAGATTTTAAACTCATAAGTACAGTTTACGTCACGTAAACTAGCTCATGACTTTAAAAATCATAATTGTAGCAAACAGATTTGCAGACAACTTTAAGCAGTACTACAAAATGCTGATCCACTTTCTGTTGTGAATGAAGTTTAACAACAATAAAGTCCTGCTGTATATAAACATTTCTTTCAATTTTCCTACACTTGAATGTTCATGGAGTGTAGCTATTGTCGACAAGTATCAATGATGATGCACTACAGTGCAAGCCACAGTTCCAGTGCACTCTACACCTCTGTTTATTTGGCATCAATACAACTCATATTCCCTACAGGAGAGATTGAGGAGATTATGTTCGACTTAATTTAAACCCTTTCAATTTAGCTTTTGGAGTAAGGGAAATCCCAAGACTGAAAATATGTGATTCGAGAAGATATTCGGATACCTGGAGGGATTATATGACATCCTGTGTAGTTAGCTGTGTGAAGGTGGAATGAACTGAAACAGGCTGTTGCCATGGGACAGGAGTCCTTTCCTGGAGGAATTGAAGGGGAGGGGGCACAAAGTGTTTAGTCAGTGTAGAAATTGGACAAAGTGAAGTTTTGTTCGCGGATCTGAAACACTAATACAAGTTCTTTTTTTGTTTGTTTGTTTGTTACGTTTGTTACGAACAGGCACAAAGAAGAGCTGAGATTTTCCGCCATCGCAGCGACACTAAACTCTTAAGATGACTGCGGGAAGTCAGAGACGAAACACGAGTCAGAGCAAACGGGCAAAGTGTAAACAGCCCTCAGGCAAGCGGCTCCCTTCAAAACCCCCGAGAGCCCAACTTTAGTCCCAGTTAAGTTCAAGTCGAGGCTGTGACTTACCGCCTTTCACCGAGATGCGAGGTGTCGCGTGAGCCGCGAGTTCGGACGAGGCAGTAGCAGGAGGAGGAGAGGAGAGGGGGTGGGTGTCACTGGAAGTCGTGGACTTTCCCCGACGTTTGACTTCTGAAGCTCGGGTGGCTTTTGAGGAAGTGCAGCGGTGAACTGCCGCTCATTCAGACTGCCTCTGCTCTGCTCTACGTGCTGCAGCGCGACTGCAGGCAACCACTGAAGCCAGCGCGTGACGTCACGCAGGTGGATTCCCGCAGAAGCGCGCGCACACAGTGTTTTCAGTAAACATATTATTCGTGAAGTAAATGGGGTTTGTGTGAGGAGGAAGGGGAGGAACAACACAAGAAAACCTATCAATTGCGATTCATTACCAACAAGTTAAGTAATACAATGTTTGATTTAATAGAAAAAGACCGAGATGTTTTTTTCTGTTGCAGGCCTAGACCATTGTCTTATTACCATATGAAATGCAAAACAAAACTGAGAAATGGACGAGAAGTTCTACAGTTACAACCTGAGTGTTTTGATATCTCTAAATAAAATGTGACTTCCCCACACTGAGCAAGACAACTACTTACTACGGAAACACTTGTACTCAAGTGCAACACAGCATCTTACCAACGAGTAAATCAATTAATCAACATTTATTTATACAGCCTTTTATAACACTCAAGGTGACCAAAGTGTTTCACAGTAAAAACAGGAAGTACAAATTTGAAAGAAAAGAATTAAAAGAGAACAAGAGTAAAAACATACACTATGTCAACAAGAGTAAAATCAGGTCAATTTCAAAATAAAATACGAATCAAATGTCACCATATTACTGTGTATTAAAAGCCGGTCTGAATAAATACGTTTTGAGCCTGTATTTGAAGAGGCCAAAGTCAGTTAATGTGTGCATTTCAGGGGGCAGTTTATTCCAGAGCCTGGGGGCAGCAACTGAGAAAGTCCGATGTTCCCAGTGTTAATACCAAAGTAAAAGTTTAAAACATACAAGTGCAAAGTCCTTATAAATTTTGAAATTGTCTTTAGTTGCATTGTATATATTTTATACAAATAAACGTAATTGAATAGCTGCTATTGGTTTTCAATTCCATTTGTTTGTATAACATAGACATCCAAAGGCCAGTTTTGAGACAAACAAAGCATGTAAATGTTACATTATGGAAGTGCCATCCATCCATCTATCCATCTTCTTTATTGCTTTATCTTGTTCAGGGTTGTGGGGCACTGGAGTCAATCGGCTAACTTTGGGCAAAGTGCCATTATGCTGAATAGAAGATGGATGGAAATGAATAAACTCATTGGCTATTGAATGTTTGACTGGATTAAAATCTTGGGAGTACTCAGTTAAAATCATATTACACTGCATTGGTTGTGCTCAAGTGTGTAGAATGATACACATGTGAAACATGGATCGTCAAATACCCAGATGATCTTCATCTGTTTCCATGCCTGTCTGGTTGAAGAGAGCAGGGTTCATGGGGCTGTACCAAACAGCAGTGCATTTCCATACTGGCTCAGCCCACTGCACCTCCACACTCCCATTCCTCTGAGCCTACACAAAGCACATTGATCCACGTGGTGCTGAGTCATCAGCCCCCACCCACCAAAACTGTATAAGAGAGAATGGGCTGATAAATTTAGGCAGACTGCCCCTGCTCCTAAAGGGCTATTTATAGTGCTGGAAAAAGAGTATGACGGTGAAGTTAGGCTTTGTTGATCAATGATGAATGCTGACAGAGATTAGAAAGCAAAGCCAAGGAGTTACTCACCACTACAGACCTTTGTGGTGAAACTAACAGATAAGCATGTCGGGGACTTTTTAGAGTTCCCCTGTGAAAGACTTATTAGTCTAATTTAGATTTAACATGCTGGTAATGCGTTTTAGATACTCAATCAAATCTTTCTTATTTATAATGAAAGGGTAGTCATGTGTTTGGAAAATCTGAGTTATCGTTTTCACTTCCTAGAAATCGATTCGCAGATTACATTATGTTGCGCACGCTTTGGAAATTTCTACCCCGGAAAACAACCACAGACTTTGGATCAGCCGTTCCCTCCCAATAAATTAACCTGCTGCAGACTTTCCCCGCTGATACCCACTGGATTTGCACTGCAGCGACTGTTATTGTGTTCCGTCACACCCAGCAGACTGGTTTAACAGGAAGAGCCTCAAATTGGAGAAGCAAGAGACGTTTCTTACCATCGCACCACTCTGTAGGAAGAGAACATTTAGGTCAGGGTGGTAGACGGTTTCCTCATATAAGCAAGTAAAAGGAGTAACAGGAAAGCTTACTGCTTGCAGTTTCAAAGTTTTATGTTCACTGTCTGTTGTAGGAATTTTACTGAGGTTTGTGTAGATTTCTGGGAATTAATTGGACAACTGTTCAACCATGTCTGTGATTTCTCATGTCACGCCTTTGTAGAAATATTTTTGTCTCTATTGCTGGAGGCACAGACAGTTCCTCTTGTAAGGGCTATTTCAACATCACAGCAACTAATGACAGAAACAGACAGTGGAAAGCGGGTGCGGGACATAGGGATGAAAAAAAAAAAAAGAAATCTTTAAAACAGGAGAGAAAAAGCTTCTATCAAGAGAGTGACTTCATACTAAAGCTTTGTCGTCTGACTGGACTGAGAGTCAGACAGAGATCAGAGCTTACAGAAAAGAGAAGTTGGAATTTTGCGTCCTTCAGATGGCTTTACGATAAACTAACAGTTGGTAGACACATCCAGAACGTGAATTTCATCACCAACATGACGACACATTGAATTATGACAGGGATATTAAACTCATTTTAGCTCAGAAGACACATATAGCTCATTTTTTTGAGATTTATATTTTCTATTGACCTTTTCAAAATTAGAATACAACACTGGATGGGGGAAAAAAAATGGAATATCAATAGGATATTGAGCCGAGTTAGAACAAACAAGGCTAACAAAACATACACACCAAAAACAACAAAAAAACAAGCCGGCTCCACTCCTCCTCCTTAAAGGCTGTGGAAAGGTCAGACGCCCACACAAGTTTTAAGGGCAGAAGAAGAGTTATCAGAGCAGAGAGCAGCAGTGAGATGCTTCATGTACCAGCCTGAATACCTTGAGTGTCTGTCAGGATGTCTGCAGTGGGAGGTGTTGTGGAGGGGGATCCAAATGTTTGAACGGGGAGATGTCTAATTTGCAGATAACGCCAGTACTGATGTTGAGGTAATCTAAACTGCTCCTTTAAATTACTGAAAGACACGATAGTTCTACCCTTCGTAGAAATTACCCAATACCCCGATTCCATGGTCATAACCACAATCTCCATAAAACAGGTGAGTGCTCGATACATGACTTGTGGTTTTGCCAAATGGAGGCCGAGAGATGGCAGTGGAAGTCCAATTTACACATTTTGTTGAATCTCTTCCACACCGTCAGACAATATTGGGTAGGTTCGCTCGTCGTCTGTTAATCTGATTGTGACAGATAGAGAAGTTCACATGAGGAGTACATGTACAGTATGGTTTGATCTTGAGTGGGCCAGATAACTCAAATTGTAGCCCAAAGATAACACTGAACCTCTATGGACAGGCTACATTATAGTATATCTACACTTTATTAAATATATTTCTACTAAGTCTAAAAAAAATAAATCTTTTTTGGAAGGAAAATCTGTTCAATTTCCAATTAAAAAAAATATTTCCGTGCTCTTTAAATCTGACATCTTGACTCACTCGACATCTGGGCTGAGGTTTCAGTTCTGTGTCATTTCTCCTGCCACTGAAACTGTGTGATCCAAAGCAAGCAAGTGTTAGAATTGGCAATTATTTTCATTGAGAAATTGCAATTAATGTCTTCTTTGTAATCTGGTCCACAGGCACACCCTGGCATTAGGGTTTGGGATATGGCAAACAAGGGACATCTCTCATTTGTGTCGTCTTCTGGTTTAGGATTCTGCAGTTATCAAATCAGAGAACACAAAACTTGAATATCAGCAGGGCTTTTTTTCTCCATTAGTGCACCCAGCTGCTGTCATTCATACACACCTTCTGTTGTGTAATAGATTCTGTGGAAGTGTTTTTTGAAATATGATGCAGGTAAACATCAGGCAAATGTTACTTCCTTCTGAGAAAACCCTTGTGCACCTACATTAATCAATCAAGAGGACATTTTGAGAATGTTGATCTCCGCTATTAAAACAAAAGGACAAACATTCAAGAATACAGTAATTTTAGCAGCTGAGCAGCTTTTTCTTTCGTTACAATCCCATAACATGCTTTAAACTACAGTATACCTTTGCTCAGTTATCCTGGTTTGATTCATTTCTGCCTGTGTAAGTCAGGAGTTTGGGCAACTCAATCCAGGAGCTCATATTGAATTTCCCGGCTTATTATTGGCCTGACAAATGAGAACTGAAAACTTTTAACTGTGCCCAAGGAGAAACTGTCCTTTTACTATTTTTAGAAGGCTGCTTTCCGACAATTTGCTGACACGACAGAAGTGGAGGGCTATCGATTCGAACACACAGTTACCCAATGACTTTCTGCATCTTTGGGTCCGCATGAACTCAGGAAGTGGTTTATGTGAACGTATTAAAAGTTAACGCCTCTCAGGTGCTCAAAGAAAAAGAGTGACTTTCAAAGCGGTTTTTACTTCATTCCATCTTCTGTCACTTCAAGTAATATTAGGTCATGGACACTCCTGGGATCATCTATCTGGAGCAACCCCAATCTTTCTATTTCATATTGTGCCTATTTTTTGAGTAACATGTAATCTTCTCACCGTAGTCAACTAATTGTAAAATAACCATCTTGTGGTCTTCATCTCTGGATTCAGTAACAATGACCATGGATCAACTCTCTTATCTGTTCCCTGACTGTTATTGAAACAGATTGATTTTTACAATAATTAGCGGGTAAAAAAAGCCCTTTAAATCATCAAAGGGCATGAAGTTTATCTATTAAAACCGTATCGCTTTTCTGTTCTTTACTGTGCCGTCACACTGGATCTGATCCGGTTAACTCTGGGTCATTAATATTGTAGAAGCTTAAAAAGAAATAGAATAAATTATTAATAAATTATTATTATTTTATTTTGTTTTGTGCTCCTTCTCCGTCTTTAAATATTCATGTCAGCTACTGCTTTCTTGGTTCACGGCCACTATCTGATGTGCCTGTTTTGATCACGTGGAAGTCTTTAGTATAACTAATTAACTTATGTGAGATGGCTTGTGTTTCACTTGAAGTGTGCCTGTGGCTTGAAAGTTGAAAGCCTGGAAACATAAGAGAGTCAGATTTTATGCTGCACAGGCAGCAGTATATAATATGTTTGGCCAAACATCATCTGCAGCAAGGAAACAGTTAATGGTAATAATGTGTTGTACCAGTGGGCTATTAAAATATGCCACCTGAATTTTGCTTAAAATGTACGTTTTGTCCTCATACAGTGTAGTAAAAGTTCCCCCAAACAGGCACAAACATTGAGCAACTTAATCATCGGTATCTCTGGTTTTTTTATCAAAAATAATGAATGTCCTCATGCAGCCAAGAAAGCTGGAACTTGAGTACACCACATTAGGACTCAATGGTTTCATGAGCAAATAATGAACCCCCCCTTAATTACTAGAGAACTCACAGAAACCTGCCAAACGTTGCACTTAAGGTATTAAAAATGTTGTGAAGGAGATTAAATAATTGCACAGATTTGCTCAGAGTATTTGATTGTCTTATTTCTAATCCTGCATCAATTTGGTTGTTGCTTCTCTAATCTGGATCTCTCCAAGAGACAGACAGAAGGAATTTGGAAAACTGGATTAAGCTAGAAACAAAGCATTTATACAGTGTGGAATCTCTCTTAAGGTGCAATTAGTGATTCAGATGCTGAGAGTCATTTAAATGTTTTGGGAGGTACCAACTAGCTGGATAACGGGAGAAAAGAATATAGGTAAACAGTGAGCAAAAGGTGATTGTGCTTATAGGTGTATACGGTTGATCTGCACCTCATCCCTGCCTCACACTTCTTGGTTTATTCTCGTTGTTATGAACCATCATATTAAAGCGCATTCTGACATCAACATTGCTTGTTTTCTTTACGGAGTCGGTTTGTTTTATTAGATGTTACTCCTTTTCAAACAAAGCAGCACAAGTTTAAAAAAAACAGAGCACTCTTTCATTGATTTATGGATTTGTCTAATATGCATTCCATTAAAATAAGTTTTACTGAATGCAATGCAAATGTAGTGAACTTATATTTGAATTATAGAGCTGCATGATAAGCTACAGTGAGAAATAAGTGTGACGAATATAGTTGCATCACCTTTTTTGGGGGGGGGGGGGATTTCCCCACATGATTTCCCAACAGCTATCAACAAGAAAATATTCAAATTTCAAAGTCCTTCAAGATGTCTGACATAATCAAAATCTGTTGCATGTTAACTGGCAAGCGATCACAGCAGGGGTGTCCAACATGGAGCCGGAAGACAGCTTTTCACCATGTGAAATCTACAACAGAAACATGAACTTTAATTTCAAATAAACCTGGCATATCATATACTGGTTATTTCAAGTTTTAGTATGATATGACACTAAGATCTGAGCTGGGATATCATTATTGCTCACAGTATAAAAGCCATACAAATGAAACTAAAAGTCTCAACAACATTCAAGGAGAAAATATACAAGCCACAGATGGCAGACACATGTTAAAATTTGAACTTATTTAGAAACACGAGACAATCAAAAATGGGTTATTTTTCAAAATTGCTCCATTTCTTGTTCAAAATTCTATATGTGTATAGTACCTATATCTGCACTGAAACTCACTTGGGCTCCAAATGGCTCCTGAGCAAAACTAAATTGAAATATTTTCTTTACATTATGAGTCACTCCCAATACTCGGAAGCTGGCAGCCTTGAGATAATAACTGATTCTCAAAAATATTGGAAATTACAGTATTGGCAGTAATTCTGCTACTGTGTGAATTTCTGCAAAGAATTATCACTACAAGTTTTGGTACTTTTTTCTTGTTATTTGTCCTTCCGCGTATTTTTCTCGACATTTGCTCGTAACCAATCAAGTTCAAACATAAAAGGAGCCTTCGGGTTTCAATCACTATTCAAATACGTTTTCCATTAGATACAATATGTTTGGTATGATGTGCTGCTGCCCCCTGCTGGATCAGGGAAATTAAGTAAGGCTGTTTTTTTTACCGACAGCACAAAGATCAGGTTCAGTATGTACTTACCTCAGTCTGAAAAGGTATTTACCAGAGGCCCGGGATGTGTAAGACATCAACACCTGTACAAACAAATGACATCCATAGCAACAACCACTGAGTACATACTGCTATTGATATTGTTTTACTGTTGTACTAGGACTATATGGTCATTTTGGTGGATGAAATGCTTCTTTAAGAAACTACCTTGTACTTTGAATAAAGCTTTTTTGTACATTCACAATAAAATGAATTTTTTTTTACAAAAACCACAAGTAAATCTAAACATAGTCCTAAACCAAATGTGCTCAGCAAAACAAAAAAGGTGTCAGGGATAAGAGATGGTGTGCGGACAGACCCAAGCACAGAGACATGTTGACAAGACAAAACTGACAAAGACAACTGAGGGCGAGGGGGTTTAAATACACAAGTCAGGGAAGCACACAGGTGGGGAGACGGGCGCCACGACAACGATAGGAGCACACAGAGGGAGAAGGCCATTGATTAATTGGAAACACGAGGCGAGACGCACAGAGGCAGAGACCTGACAAAAAGAGTAGGGAGCAGATTGAGGAGAACCTGTGGAAGAGGAGGACGCTTTCAAAAGAAGGTGAAAAAGAGGAAAGCATAGGGTATGTGTGTCTGAATCTGAAGGAGGACATAAAATAGCGGCAATGCAGGGATCGTAACTGGGGTCAGGTCTGCAAATGAGTGAAAAATGTGAAAGAAAAGAGTAAAAACAGACAGACAGGTGGACTGGATGGAGATGAGTGTCAGAAGGGACCTGTGACAAATGGGCATCTGGGGAAAAGATTGAAAACAAAAGACAGATGGCTGAAGTGAAGGTCAGAGAGCTGAGGATGCTGAGGTTGATGGACAGGGTTAACAATGAGTACTTTAGAGGGACAGATCTTGCTGTGCAGTTCGGTGGGAAAGCAAGAAGCGAACGTGCAAGAGAAATGAGGGAAATGTATGCTGAGGATGGAGATGCCAGGCGAGATGGGAAGAAGAAATCCAGTGAGAGAGGGCAGTACAGGGCATTAGTGTGAGGCGTGAGCGTACAGGAAAATAAAGATGTTACAAGAAGACGATCCACTGTGGCAACCCCCAACTGGAATATGCCGACAGAAGAAGTTACAGTCTGCATTTCAACGCAAATATTCATGGAAATAAATATGTGTGAAAGAGCAAATCAACAGGACACTACATCATTATGAAAGCCTATGAGTACATTTTTCAAAGCAGTTTAATATTTTTTAATATGCTTCTATATACATGAAAATTTACAATGTACTATATGCTAGAGGTACACATCATAATAACACTTGACATGAGAGCCATGTCAAGGTATGCATGTAGAAAAGCCGATCAGTACTTAATGGACAAATTAGAAATATTGCAGTTTGACAGGCAGAGCATCAAAAGTTTGTTCTCTAAATGAAACCATTTGACAGTGGGTATTTCTCTATGCTGGGATAGAGGGAAAGAATAATTTCCCTTTATTATACAGACATGAGTGTCTCAGATCACTCAGGAAAAAGGTAGCTCGACTGACTTTGTCAAAGATTTTGAGGAAAATCTAAGCGGACAAAAGAATGCTTTTATATCGCAGCATATATACAGCATGAAAAGGCATCACTTAAAATGGCACAATAGTATATTCTAATGGTACTTGACTGTGACGGTGAGAATAGAAGAGTATAGTATGAAAGTGTGGGTAGAAAGCAAAGCCTCTCCATACAGTACTGTGATAACATAAGAAATGAGATCATTTAAAATTCAGGCACATTCATCATTAATCGCAAATTGCACTGCATTCAATGGTAGAAAGCCATTGAAATTTCAGAATAGTGTGACAGAGAGATTTAAAAACCGACAGATTAAAATACAAAGTATGTCGGAAAGTGTTTGTGTCCAAAGAAACATTCAGGACATGCTTGTAGCTTCAATACGAATAAGAATAACACTGTGTAAAACTTCACAGGAAATATGATATACACATACCATGATGAATAACATGAACCTTTACTCAGACCATCATGTGTCACAATGTTTATACAAATAAAATCATTTCAATCACTTCTACATTTGCGACATATACTTCACAATATATATTCAGAATACCAAACATGTCTCTAAAACATTGTTGAATATTTTCCCCTTTATAAGACATGAATCCTCTTGTGGAGCAAAGTCTCTTTTTAATATCGAAACTGTCTCATGCGTAAGCACCACAGGTTTCATGTGATGGTATCAAAGACAGTGGTTTCATAATCCAGTGAAAAATCTGTAAAAGACAGAAAAATGTAGTGACATTGGATAAGAAGTAGGTTTTTTGTGGACTGTTAAAAAAAGAAAAAAAAAACAATGAAAAAAAGCTGAAACACGAATAAAGTCCTTTAGACTGAGATGTGTCCAAGCTGCTCCTGGAAAACAAAAGGCTCCTGTGATTAGCTTTGCGGAAAACAAAAAGTTTTTTTAATATCCTCCAAACAGATTGATCCCCCCCCCCCCCCCCCCCCCGCTCTCGCTTCTTCACATTCAGCCGTCTTCTAATATTCCTCACTTTCACAGCGGAGCAGCCTCGTCCAAACTCCATACTGTAGTTAAACAGTTGGTTCGTGTCCTGGGAGGGAGGACTCCTTAGTGGTGTCGTGACGTCAGTTGCGGCAGGTAGCTATGTTGTGCTCCATAGAGGAGTTGCAGCACTCACAGACAGCAGGACTTACTCCAACAACTGAGCAGGTGCTATAAAACAGTTGCCTCCTCCATGGCGTTGACCCATCTGAAACACAAAGCCAAGGAACGTGAGATACACTCTTATTCTTGGATATGTAGTTGAAATAAATCAAATAGAATGAAATAAAACAAAAAAACAATTAGAGAAATAGCTATTCTAACTTGCTCCCATCATCATGTGAATATGCATCTGTTCAGTAATGCCAATATATAAAATGCATTTGAAGATAAAACCAAGGTTCATAAGCAGACCGACTCAGAAAGGCAGGTGTAAATAGATGATATATTATGTATTTTGTTCTTTTCAAAGAAAAAATAGTAATAACAATAAAGTAAAAGTATTTCAAGAGTGGAAGTCAAGAGTTCTGTGAAGGTTTGTGCTGTAATCATGAACGTTGATTTTCGGCGCACAGATCAAAAGGTTTTGCTTCATTTTGCTACATTTATGCAATAATAAAACATCTGATCCTATAAAATGTTGTCATAATTTGAAAAACTAATTATGTATTCATCATCAAGAATAAATCAAAAAGGAATTGAAACAGTTGGTTAGTTTATGTTTAATAAAACAAATATGTATGCAAGTTCCACAGTTTCAATTCATGATGGGACAATTACATTTTCTGTGGACCATTATAATTGATTCAAACTCCAGTGCTGGAATGTCATGTTACAATTGAGACTAAAAACACTAACTCACCTAATATTTAACGGTTTTACACAGTGAGACATTCAGACATTAGATAGCTATTCGTTGAAAAAGTCTATTAGCAAGCACATCTACACATTTCCCCAAATATATTCCTTTGTAATTTTGTTTTACACCCCCAATCATTGCTTGGTCTCGTCTCTACATACATGTGTCCTACTACTGTCAACTACGAAATTATATTTCAACTTCAATACCAACTATAAATCAATCGTATACAATTGTATCAAAAGTTGTCACACGCTAATTGTTTTTATAGAGTTTAAACTAAGTAGGCCCTTTAGGATTATAGTCATTATCAGATTTGAATAGATTTGCCATCCTTTCTCTTCCATAGATTTGTTATGATTCACCCTCAAATCAATACAACATAATCATGATTAAAATGGCAGATAAACAGTCCAAACAAAAAAAAAAGAAAAGGCTCATTAATTGAGTCAACATAACTAACTGTGGATTACATTCACTTGTAGGCGCATCTTCATATAAATAAGAACACAAATTGTTTCAAATAGGAAAACAAGCTGATCCTTCCAAACTGTCATGAGCCATTATGATTACTGCAGTTGGAACGTTGCTGGTAGAAAAAAAACAACCCTTGTGTGACTTAAAAACACAGACTGACATCCTGACTGGCCACAGCTGAAAAAGAACGCTACAAATAATCGCATATTAAACAATATATTCCAATGCCTGTGCCAGGGATTTAGTGCTTGTTTTCCCACAAATTATCTAAAACTGAAAAGGCACACACAGACACAAAGAGAGATTTTAATAGAGGCAAATAGATTGACTCTTTTAGGGTGATAGCGGCAGTGTCCTGTGGAGAGATAGGAGTGCCTTCAGGGCGAATGATGGCCTGACATGTGCATGAAACTCGAGCGTCTTCGCCTCCTGGCACACATTCCAGACAGGCAAAACCTGCAAACACAGCCACAGCTCCCTGGTGGTCTAGTGGTTAGGATTCGGCGCTCTCACCGCCGCGGCCCGGGTTCGATTCCCGGTCAGGGAACTCACATTTTAAACGACATTTCCTTCAGGATCGTAAAATCGACATCCCTCACCTGCGTGCAGTGTGCGGATCGTCGGCTCTGAAGCTGTAGTAGAGCGTCTTCTTGTGATACAAATGGAATACGTTGCTACTTTCCTCTCCCTCTGGCCTCTCGGTCAGCTTGACAGTGAAGCTCTGCAGGGGAAGACTCTCTGAGGCCACTTTGTCCTGAAGAAACCAGAGTGAGACATAGCACAACTTACAAACAATTCTTTGAAGAGAACCTCAATATCGGTAGAACCAGCTAGAGAGAGAGCACAGAGAATCCCTCCATTAGTCATGAAGTGTCCTTCTAAGAAACTGAGTAAGTGGGGAAACAGGTGAGTTCAATATAAAGATGTGAAGACAGAAACCCAGCATGACGGATATTTTCAGTGTGTGCGTGTTCTGGGGCTGGTGTGGGAGACTCTGTGCCCCCTCACCTCACGTGCTGTGAAGGTGTAGAGCACCTTGTCTTTGAGGAGGAACCACAGGCGCTTCCACTTCCTTTTGCTCTTCTTCCTGCGCTGCAGGCTCCCGCTCATGGTGGAGCCCTCCACACCGAGCGACACCTGAGTGAATTTGTCATAAAGTCAACAAATAGACAGTTACAGAGTTAAAAGCCTGCTGGCAGCTCCTGAGTACTTCACCCAGTGCATCAGCTGGCACGAATTCCCGCCATTCCAATGCAAAGGCCTGCAGACAACAGCTCCCTGGTGGTCTAGTGGTTAGGATTCGGCGCTCTCACCGCCGCGGCCCGGGTTCGATTCCCGGTCAGGGAACAATGCTTTTATTGTGACAATCAAACAAATATTCTCCAGCTTTGTTTTATAACATACAGGAGAACTGCTATTATTTAAGAACCGCTTCACAGTTTGCTTCAAATCAAACTGATTGAATCTGTCTAAACCCACCAAACAGGATTCAACCACACCTTATTCCACAAACCTTTCATATTAACTATATTGTTTAAAATCTGATACCACTGTTGCATTGTCACATACACTGCATTGAATTCAAGTAAACATATGCAGAAGTTCAGCTGTCCAGTATATATACATACATATATATATATATATATATATATATATATATATATATATATATATATATATATATATATATATATATATATATATATATATATATATGTGGCAAACTAGAGGAACTTGTGTCTGAACTGCAAACTTTGCTTCAAATTCAGTATATAAATTGAAAACATAGGACATATTCCAAATAAGAATTCCAGGTCCACCTGGCTGAGAGCTGAGGTGCTCTTCCTGGTCTTCCACAGACTCGGGGGCTGCAGGCTCTGGAAGACAGCAGAGAGAGGACGACTGGCCCGATGGGTTCGAGGGCTGGCGTTACCACAGGCTCCTGACACACTCCCACCTGCAGACACACACAAAATGACAACATTTGCACAACACCTCACACTAATATATCTGAATGGCAGAGATACTTCTGAACTTCTCTGCACAAAGAGCTGCTGCTGCCCCACCCCCTTCACCTCTCTTCCTGAGCTCAGCGTAGCAGTGGTCACACACTTTGGCCATTCTGTCTTTGAGGTACTTAAGCGGGTATCGGTTTCTGGAACAAGCTCGGCACACTACCTGCTCAGAGAAACACAATGCATGAATGGACTTCCAGGAACAGTGACACTAAAATACAGTTACTGTAACTTCGGGATTGACTGATCACATTCAGTCTTCACAGTGGCGTGTGTCTGACCTTTCCACAAGCGTTGCAGTGGTGTCGTCTGAGTGTGAGGCTGAAGTCAGATGTGCAATTCATGCACATCATCACGTGAGAAACTGGCACCAGGACGGGCGCAGCCTCACCCAGGGCCATCCACAGTTTCTCCCGGGCCTGTTTGGATATTTAAGAAGGAAGGGTGACATTTCTCATTTACAATATTTCAATACAAAATAAATTAAAATCAATCAATTAATTAATTAATTAAAAATATATAAAAATCGAAAAACAAAGTACGAGGCTCAAAGTGAAATATATCTCCACATTGAATGCATCACTAAAGCACTATTTGAATGAGCTCCTGCCACTGTTGGGAATAGTTTTTATTTAATTTGTTAACCTTTACAAAACATCTCCATAATCCAGCACAGACATGAATGTTGCAGAAACCAGCCTCTTTGTGTATTCAAAAGAAAGGAGAGATTTCATCTGGAAGAAAAAGCTGAGTTTCAGGTATTATTGATGTTACTGATGTGAAGTATGAACAAGAGTGAACCCAGGACTGACCCTTGTGGCACACCTTTACTTATACTGACCAACTACTTGCACACATGGAGTTCTGTCCCTCAAGTAATTTCTAAACCATCCAAATGCATGACCCAATAGCTCAGGATTATATAATCTGTGTGCAAAGACAGAGTGGTCAACAGTGTCAAATGCTTTTAATAGATCAATAAAAAGGGCTGCACAATGCATTTTACTGTCATTAGCATCAAATAACAACGCAATAGAAATGTGACAACTGCTGCTTTAAACCGTTACTTTTATTAAAGTTTCTGGGAGCTTGTTATCAGTTACTCTTTAGTCTGTAAAATCGGTTTGTAAGCTGCTGTCTCTCTCAGTCCTGCTCACTGAGCCAAATGTTGAACATTGCATCGGTGGAACTGTGTTCCCTGTTTACTGGGGAAGACGTGCCTCATTAATTGTAAAATAAATTAATCCTCCTGAGAGCCACATCAATGATGAGTAACAATAACATTTGAATGTATGTGATATATTTGAGGCCATCAATTTATTCGACATTAGCTTACCAATAGCTGTCAACATGCGAGTAGTATGTTTCAGCTATTTCCGCTTCTTCTCAAGATTACTTCACCGATTAGTTCCTTTGAAGAACCGCTGACAACCAGATTATAAAGCATCTTGCATCAACTAACTGATGCAACTTCAGCTGAACTTAATGACGGAATCTTAATGACCCAGCGAAGCGACTGTGTCACAACGACACCACAAAAAAAAAACCTAACAGGACGAAAGTATTGCATGTTACTGTCTTAAGTAATTAGTTACTTTCTATTTCCTGAATCGAGTAAAGTAACTGCAGTGATGTTT
The DNA here is from genome assembly GCF_963422515.1 of Blennius ocellaris. NCBI lineage: Eukaryota > Metazoa > Chordata > Actinopteri > Blenniiformes > Blenniidae > Blennius > Blennius ocellaris. Next base: position 20,753,443 of record NC_137653.1, read on the forward strand.
AATGAAGTAGAACTAGTCAGTGAAATCAAGCACTAACTTTCATAAACTTTCTCCTCCTGCATAACCTCTTGCCACAAAGTTATGCAGAAGACGGATCATGCACACCAGAGCAGTTAAGGGCCTGAATCTGAAAAGATTTGCAGGCAGTTGAGTTTTGTTTCCATGACATCTTTCTTTGCTGTCCTTGGGGTTGTTTTTTTCCCACGAGTTTGCTGTCAGAGTTGCATTATGATTTTAATAAAAAGTATAAAAGAAACAACATGTGTACGTCCTCCAAAGCGAGAAATTCCAGCAGGTATGTGGTGTTATTTGCTGTCAATTATGCAACAATGCACAAACAGTGCTTCTCTGGGGTGCATTGTAATGTACTTTGATATATTATGTGGTCAGAATACATTAAAGCGTTTTATTTACCTCACTGCAGGGTCCACCAAATGTGCAGAGTCCAGCTGCATGGTCCGCTATCGCTCGGCTTAATGTGTGGAACCAGTCCTCCCTTTCACCAACCGAACTGAAGAGCAGAAGAGAAACACAATCACGCTCATTAGAAACAGGATATATGAGAGGAAAAAAACTGAATCACAGTGATCATGTCCGGGTATTCACTGTTGGCAAATGGCACATTTGTGATACATATATACAGGTACATAGCAGCAAAGACAGTAGAGATGGAAATTAATTCAAGTTTTCTTATGTTCACATTTGCTGAAACAACTGCAAAGAGAAGTTGAAGTCAAGGGTGAAGCCTGCTGTTAGCTGCTCAACACTACATACAAGCACAGGTCTGACCAACTGTCACGCATTCCAGACATTCAAGTGTAAATGCTTTTACAAAATAAGAACAGCTCCCTGGTGGTCTAGTGGTTAGGATTCGGCGCTCTCACCGCCGCGGCCCGGGTTCGATTCCCGGTCAGGGAACATACTTTTCTTCTAGCAGAAGACCTTTGGTGTCATAGCATATATGGCATTATAACTGATTAAAAATGATCTGTTACTGGTGACATTCAGGTTTCTTTGCAAAACAAATGAGAAGATTATAGATCATCGGTCTCTACACATGTTCTGACATGCAACACATCTCGGAACGATGCAGTCACATCCAATACTTCCGAAACAGTTTACGCTTCAATATGCAGAGCAAAAACAGGCCTTGAAAGAGTCCTGGCAGTAAACAGATTCCCAGGGATTTTGTCAGGGTTTTGGCTGCCGGCTGCTTACCTGGCAGAGAGTGTAATAGTGATGTCAGAAACCTCAATCTTCAGGCAGTTCAGCACATTGTCAAGTACGGGCTTGCTAACCTGTGTGTAAGCAGCAAAAAAACATTACAGCAAAGATGTCATCAAAACGCTACATACAACTGCAGAGGGAAATGAGAACATACCTTCATCCCTGACAGAGACAGTGTGTTTTTAAGCCTGTATTTTCCATCCTGCTGAGGGTAGGTGTACAGCATTATATCGTTCATCTGTTGAAAAGCACAGGAGAAAAAACATGAAGTATAATATGTAAGATTTTATTAATTAAAGAATAACACTGTTAACGTACGAAAATGAATATGACAGCTCCGTTGGCTGCACAATGGGGTCATGGTAAGTATAGTGAGAAGAGTCACTGTTTGAGTGTGGGTTGGGCTTAGCGTTTTCCCTGAGCATACATGGGTTTCCTCTGGGTACATCCATTTCCCAGTCTAATAACATGCCTTTGAGATTAATTGGTGACTCTAAATGTCCTTTAGTTGTGAATGTGAGCGTGCGTGTGTGTCTGTGTGTGTCCCGGGATGGACTGGCAACCTGTCCAGATGTACCCTGACTTTGCCCATTTTTCACTGGAATCAACTCCAGCACAAGGGGACTCTGGGTTAAATAAATCCTTCAAACACTATAGTGATGAAACCTCTATTTTGAACTCCTATGTTCCACGAAAACAAATCTATTTTCAGCATCTGAAGATGTAGTACCTCATTATTACACATGGTGGCAATGTTCTCTTGACTGTGCATTGCAACGTTCAAGGCACAACTCAACGATAATGTTTCTTTTCACAGACTCACACATGTCTGCATCCTGTCAGTGCAACATTCCCATGTATGCTCCCAATGAAACCAGGTCTTTACAGTAAAGAAGGTGTTTATTTGCTCGTCAGACGAGAAGTATTCTGAACCCCTGAACGCACTGAGAGTCCATTGTGTTACGGGAGGTATTTCATAACGCAGACAAAAGAAATGACATCATTGGTCACACCTAATGTGTGCTCTAAACATCCGCTGGGGCCGTATAGGCAGCATCCAGGAATTCTCCACCCTGCTCCGGACTCCAGGCCTCCCCTCACCCCTCAGTAGCACTTCTCAGGCTGTGATGAGAACCAGGGCAGGGTGGAACCCACCACCTTCACCAGCACAACAACAACAAGGCAAACAGTCGCAATAACGAGTTCATTTGCTTGACCGGCTGGAGACAAAACAGTCCATGATAGCCAAGCCTGAGCCCTGCCTGTGACCTCTGAGCTGCAGCCACCGCAGTTCTTGCGCTCCACCCAGCGCTGCTCATTTACTCAAAGATTCCTTCCACAGAAACCCGGCCAAGAGCCAAGTTTAACAGACTCCACAGACTTAACCCAAGTCAGACACAACATGCATCCACTTGACCCCTTTGTACATAAGACATTTGTTCTTTCTACTATGACATTCCAGCTCCTCCTCTAAATCTCACCCGCTTCTTCTCACTCACTCGTCTCACCTTCCCCTGGCAGCTTTCTACTTCTTCATCCTCCTTCTAATCCTTTGTGTTGCCACTTTTCTGTCTTCTCCAAGTCCAAGCATGGTTATCGCTTCTCTCTGTCACTGAAATGACTGATGGCTTTCATCTTCACTGTTCCCTTGTCTTCAAAGACCATAAATAACAAATGACCCACTGGAGCTGTCGACTTGAAGGGAGCAAATAGCCTGATAACCCTAACAGCCTTTGGGTATTAACCACCAAACAATCCCACCTATACTTTAACAGGAAACTTCTTAAGAAAGAGTGATGGAACCGATCGAAATATGAGAGATAAACAGCTTTATTTTGTTCGGATCAACCAGGATCAGCCAAAATCATAAATGCCACTACTGTAGATATGTAGCTCAAGTATAATTCATAGCATGAGACATCACTGATTGCGCATGGAACAATAGAGTGGGCTTCTCTATTTCACGTTATGTGTTTGTGTAGCACCGCCACCCCTCCTCGGCCACCTCCTCCCTGCATTCTACAGGGTGTCTGGCCTTCACTTCGCTGTCAGTCCCCTCCCAATACACAGGAAGCCGGCATCCAGTGACCCACACCAAACATCCTGTGAGGAAGTGGGGCCCTGGAAAACAAGTCCTGAGAGGAGAAGAGTGGAGAGGGAGGCCCTCGCCTGATGGGTGTGGTGCTTGGTGGAGGTCTTGCAGCCTTGGCCCCGTGCCCCCCTCCAGCCCCTTCTCCCACCCTCATCTACCTTGCTGATTGACCTCCGCCCAACATTCCTCCATACTCTTGCAGATCCCGCCAGCTTTGTTTTCAGTAGTGCCTGAATGATAAGGCAGGTGTTTTCTCATGTGGTGCTGCAATCTTACAAGCTCTATGTCCCCTTACCTTTGATTGTATCAGGTGTGCCTTATTATATTCCCCACTCCCTATGTGTATATATGTGCCACTGTCAGACCTGTCAGTTGCCATTTTGTCTGACGATGATGTATGCCCTGTGCTGTCTGGCCCAGCTGTACCTTGTATGTTTAAACTCTGTTCAGTGCTCAGTTCTGGTTTATACTGTTTATCCCTGTCTAGGATTATCCATTTGTACTTGTCTCCAGGGTACTGAACTTTGACTGTATGTGGACTCAGTGTAAAGCCTGTCTTTTATAACGTTAATCATGCATGTGTGTGCTTCTCCAGAGCTACGTCAGTTTTGAAATGACCACATTTATGAAAATATATTGAATGAAAGCTACAGAGAAGACTTTGGCTTGAGTAGTGTTAACGTTAAGCATTTCTTGTACCAGTATGATCAGCTGCTAGTTTGGCATCTGAGATATCAGAAACTTAATCATGATCAAACTGAAACATCATCAAGTGCCAGCTTGATGTTTGCTTCTGATGTATGCAAAATGAGTTGGAGGCCAGTTCGGATAAGAGCGCCTGCTAACAAAATTGTTGAATTATAGCTGTAGTGTGAAAAACATCCTCCTCCCCCGAAAAAACCCATTTATGCAAATGAAGATGCAGAGGAGAGACCAGCATTTTGTAGCAATGGACACATTTTACAACAATCATCTACATCTTGGGTTTTGATGCCTGAAAGACATCATAGCATCCAGTAGTATCTGCCAATGGGGGTATCTTTTAAATATATAGAAGAAATAATCATAAAATGAAATAAGTACAGATCAAGACTATTAAAAAAAAAACCCCAAACTAAATAATTTATACTTACATTTGTTATAAGTATATTTGAAACAAATCAAAATTATTAAATAAGCTACAGTGTGAAACCACAAATTGTGGTTTAAGCTCTTTGAGGAGGGTGCTCTTCTGCCTTCTAATTGCCTTCTAATTTTCACTTTTGTGACATTATCATGACACCACTCAACATTGTATAAGATAACAAGGTTGTATCTCCATTATTTTTCAACCTTTCGACAAACCCAGGCAAAATCTTCCCTCTGATTTGAAGGTTTATGCCAAACTATTCTAACCTTTCAATAAATCCATTCTATTAACTTTCTCCTCTACAACTTGACAGGAGCACTAAAATGTATGTGGAGGGTATTCTGAAGTGAGGGAGGATGTCTTGTAACATGTCTCATTTCACAACATTATGACAGGAAGAAAAAAAACCCAACATATATTACCAGAAAGAGGTGTCGTGGCTGTCTGCTTTTCCTTGAGACCTTCATGAGCGTTCCCTCTTTGACAAACATCTGACAAAAGAAGAAGCAATGAAGCTTTAGAAACCTAGGATTGTCAAACAAACTATATCATAAGTCCATCAAAAGCTCATATTAACAAGATTTTAGGATTTTAGACATTTTTCTTTTTAAATAGGTTGTGGGCTGCTCACCCGCCCGGGCTTCAGAAGGTCCCTCTTCCCCTTCATGCTGTACTCTATGTGGACCAGACGCAACAGGTTCTCCTGCAGGAGAAAAGAGGCGGAGAGATGGAGAAAGATTATCACTTGATGGATGTTAGAGGAGGCAGAGAATTAAACCATCCCTGTTTGTTCATGACTGAAAAGCAGAGAGGCGGAAAGGGATGTGATACTGAGTGAATAGTGGGGGAACAGAGATAGAGGAACCCTGTGTTTTCACTGTCTGTCATCCTGTGTGTGTGTGTGTGTGTGTGTGTGTGTGTGTGTGTGTGTGTGTGTGTGTGTGTGTGTGTGTGTGTGTTTCAGTGCATGCCGCCCCCCCCACCCCCCCAGCGTGATAAAAAACAGGAGGCAGGCCAAAGAGGCTCGGGGGAGGTTGACAATGAGAGGCGGGAGAGACAGCAATAGGAGGGTTTGTGAATTTATCTCCATGAGCGGCGCATGTTTGAGGGGGAGCGTAAGTCATGTCCAACCTTACACTGCTCCCTTTGTAATGATACACCTGGGACTTTCTGATGACATCATCTTTGCTCGCCCCGAAGCGTTAATCAACAGGCTGCTGAAGCCGGCGCCAAAGAAGGATAGACCTCTCCTTCAATTCAGCAAGTCATTTGGAAGAAAGATTCAAACCTCAGCTGTCTAACTTCTTCACGCTTGGAAATCAGCCCTTTCATTGCCAAAGCGACCGTAAAGAAGTGTCGCAATAACAGCGAGGCTGGCCCGTGAATACGTCAGTCTCAGTGGGCTGTAAAGGGCCTGAATGAAAAGCACATGGGGGTGAGTGTGGACTCAGAAACTCACCCCCTGTTTCAGATTGTCGTTGGCCTGGTCTGCCACCTCGGACACAATCACCAAGGCAGCTGCAACACAATCACACAGAGAAAGAGAGCTTGAATCAAAGACAACATGCTCATTGGTAGTTACACACCAAGGAGGGCTTGTTATATCACGAGCAGCTGCATGAAAGACATATAAATGTGTGTCGTATAAAAAAAAAAAAAAAAAAACATCTGCTATTGTGACGTTGTCACCACAGAATTATGTATTGCAGATTTACCCTGCGTGTCCTCATATTCTTGAGAATCAGGAGAGAGGTTGTTCAGGTAGTCTGAGGAAAATAGAAGATAAAGATATGACATTGAAGTGTTTTTTACACCAATGTTTGCAGTCTTTTTGCAGTTGTTGTTATCAACAGTGAGCAGAGGTTAAAGTATAGAAGATGATTAATGCATGCCTTTATTTGCGCATTACCTGTAAGTAGCATTCGATATTGGAGTACTCTCACAATAACCTGCAGCAGCTGGTGTTTCAATGGGACTTCAGCCTCTTCTGGAGATTTCGTCTGCACAAAGATATGCACACACAAACACACACACACACACATCAGGTTTTTATAATAATCTACGTTTCAGAAACAACAGTCTGTGCTAATGAGAGACACCGCAAATGAATTATTAGTCAATAAACTGCAAACACAACAGGAGAAAATGAGCTGCATAAAATCAAACATTGACTGTCTCTGAACTGTGCCAAGATATATAAAACTTCTAAAACTGGGATTAACCATAATGATTCGATGTCACGGAGTCAAGGTCAAAAGAGACTGAGGAATTTGTCAGACAAGATGACCTTCACGTGTCTTTCCAGTTCACAAAAACCTGTGCAGCCCCCATTCTTCTTCACAGTGGAGTCATTTGCAGGTGAAAGGGGAAAGAAACTGGCACAATCAAAGATAGCTTTATAGAATCAATCAAGATCTAATTGTCTGTGACAGGTATTTATGCCCTGAGCGGTGGAAGAGCAATGGGGGTCTGAGTGCATGTGCGCGCGCACGCACGCACACACACACACACACACACACACACACACACACACACACACACACACACACACACACACACACACACACACACACACACACACACACACACACACACACACACACACTTGCTTGAAATCTAAAAAAAACCAAAACATGTCTTTGGCTAAAAAAAATTTGGATATTCTGGATAACAACCTCAATTTAAGTGACAATCTTAGTATCTCTGTGTACTCAATAATATACAGCAACCACACACATTCACATATGTATACGGGGTGTTGATTATACATCCATTCTCACCTACCCCCATGCAGACAGACACACAGATTCCAGGCTTTCAGGGAGACAACACTGATTAGGTCTGCACAGGGAGGGGATGTGATAGGACTTAAACATTTCCTTCTTTGTCTCGGTTATCACAATCTGGACAAGAGGAGTTAAACATGAAACAGATCTGAGGCCTTATTTTAACGAGTGGGTTTTCTCTTTTTGTTTCATTTATTCTTCTTAACTCAGACCTTCCTAACTCAACAACCTCTGTTTGAACTTTGCTGCTTGCCTTCATTTCTTTGCCTCTCCTTATGGCTTCAACGCACACTGAGGGCAACAATAACCGACTCTCATTGTCAAACCGTTGTTTTCAGACCAGCCGCTTTCCTCGAGTGTCGCGTGTAAATTGTCATTCAATTGACACTTGTTCTGAGGAAGTGGCTTTCCAGAGATGATAATTAGCATGTGGTTTGTTTGGGTGAGTGAACCAAAAGGAGGGGGAGAGAAGGGGAAGTGTATGTGATGCCTTGTGCTGGGAGATAAACACATGCGCCCACATGCACGGACAAACAAACACACCTCTCAGCCTCTGCCACGGCCAGCTGATTTGACGCCTGAGCAGATACTCAGGCCCACACACACACACACACACACACACACACACACACACACACACACACACACACACACACACACACACACACACACACACACACACACACACACACACACACACACACACACACCCACACACACACACGCACGTGCAAGTGATCTAATTGGGGACTTGTAAAGGAGGCTGCTTCTCTAATTAGCTTCTGTCTGCCTCATTGCCCAGCTGCCTTTACAAGGAATACACTCCATCGCTCTCTCCTTCTATCACTCTCTGTCCACCTGCTGCACAGCCCTCTGCTTTCCACCGGGGCTTCTTCCACAGGAGAAAACACGGGACGCTTCACACAAAATTGGACTTTGGCATGAATATAAATCTGAGCTGAGGAGCTTTGGAAGGAGATCCTACAAAACCCTGCTTGAAGGTTGCGTCTAAACGTGTCATAGCAAAAACAATCAGACGCAGATGTACAGCCCGCTCACAAACAGGACACACATACACGGCACACTGTGCTGGCCAGCATTTATAGATGGTGTTGTAAACAAGCAACTGGCTGTTCAGAGGAGGCTATAATCCTGTAAGGGTCACACACTGATCTGATCAGGGTCTGGGGCTACTTCATCACTGTCATCACCACATCCACAATGAAATTACTTCCACTTAAACTGGGGGACTTTGGCTTGTGGCAACAACACACGTGCTCAGAAATGGGGAGTGGAAGGAAGAGAGGAAAAACAGAGGAAAGCAATGGCATATCAACATGTTTAAATAGACAGAAAATGCACAGTAAGCAGTGAAGTGAAGTACTGAAGACAATGCTGGTGCTCCTCTGAAGTATAATGACTCCTGAAATGTCACATAAGGAACAAATAAATTACCGCCATCTCTCTCTCAGTAGTGGAGTGTATCCCGTGACCTATACGATTCTCTTTGCTCTCCCTCAGCCCTCCTTCCTTCTCATTACAGTGGGGTCACACTCACCATGCAACTCCCAAAGCAGTGCTTTAATGCAGCACTGCATCCATCACAGGGCCCCATAATGTTCTGTTGTAAGAGGATGGGCAGGACAAACCACAGGCTACATGCTTATATGCAATATAGGAGATAAAAATAACATTTGCAGGGTCTCGAAGCAGTGAGAGGTGAAGCAGATCTGTCAACAGAATGATGAAACACTATTGACTATGACTGCGGGTGTTAATTTTAAAGCTGTAAGAAAAAACCTTTAAGCCCAATCAAAACTGTGAAGTACATTCTTTCATGCTTTTGTCAGTTGCAAATGAAGCCATTCACAGGTACTGCAGAGGGCTATTACTGGTCTATGAGGTGAATAATTGGACTCACGTCTACTTCATGAGGCTACAACATTATCGACTGAGATCAAGGTTATAAACAGTTAAGTGTTTCCTACTGTGGAAACAAGCTGTAAGATCCGAAAGGTTAGAGCATTTACTGTCTGTGGCGGAGAGTCTTCATTTCTCACCTCTGCTCCCTTCTATTTACATTTGCTCAAACTCTGGCAGAGACAAAGTTTTTTTTTTTCCTGGGATGAGGCAGCTGCTGCTGAATATTCATGACTGGAGACAGTTGGTGCCTTGTCCATTCGCTTTTCTTATCAAACGAGAAGTGCCTGGAAGCATCGTGTCAGCCACTCACGGCGAATCAGCCGACGGCAGAGAGCCAACAATACATGAGTTTCAGGGGCAAAGTGCTGAGTTGAATAGGTAGCGTATAGAAACAGCACAGGAGCGTGGGCATTACTATATACAATTAATACTTCTTCTTAAAAGTTATGCCTTATCAAGGTATAACTCAGTGTTTTTCAATTCAGCATGATCTTTGTGATGATGTGAGTGGTTTCCAGGATATTGGGCTCAGGGGCTGTTCTGTGAAAAGTTTGCATGTTTTCACTCTGCATGAATCAGCTTTTTCCATGACTTTGATTTTCCTCTATGCATGTTAGGTTAGGTTTATTCATCCCTCTGGTCATTTATCCACTGCCAACTGGGATTGGCTCCGGCGTCCATTGACCCTCATTTGAATAAAGTGTGTAAAGAAGATGGGTGGTTGACTTGTGAGCTGGTTGTAAACAGTGAGTGTGCTTTATCTCTTTGGACTTATCTTTAGGCTTTCTTAATATCCTGTGTTTTAGTTATTTAGAGAGTTTTGTCTGTTACATCAGACCTTATACATTTCAAATAAAGATAAGGATAACATGTAGACTACATGAAATGGGAACATCATTTGGTGACGACTGTGATGGCATTAAACTGAGCCTCTGCTGATCCCTTCACCTAAATCCCACCTCCCCTCATGTCCAGTGTCGACCGAGGATGACGGGATCCGAGTGCAGAATCAGTATTTGGTGTCGATTGGGTGTAAAACATGCAAGCATCATAGCATAAAGGTCAGATCCATATAGAGGGGCGGTATAGAGAGGGTTTAGAAATGCCATTATCTCCCTGTGGAAGCTGGGTGACATAAAAATATAAGTTGAAAGCTGCTGTGTGAATGCCAGGGGAAATACTGGGTTTGATCCTTGCTCGGAAAATACCACCACAAGACGTTGCCTTTTCATCCACAAGCATGTGAAGTGGACCTGAGATTTGTATATGTGACAATAAAAATCTAAATTTTCCCTCTGAGGAGGATCATTGCATTCAAGCTGTGACTGATACTCCAAATAAACACACACCAACATGACAGTGAAATGGAACTTGAGGAAAAAGAATAGGCTGAACGTTTTTACCTCAAATTTCTTGACGATGGCGGCAAAAGCTGGATTGTTCCTGCAGCTTTCCTCCAGTAATGACATGCTGCGATCATACTCCGAGATGTAGGTGTCAAATACCCTAAAGTCGTCTTGACGGGACAAGATCACGCTGACCACCTTTTGGCTCTCCTCCCTTCAGAGTGGAGAAAAGAAGTGGTGAAGAGTTTAAAACATTACTGCAGGTACCGTGACAATATCACCAGTTATTTATATCATGTCATACATCTGAAAACATTTACTTGATGTGACCTGTTCACTGACAATATGCCACTGTGTAATGTCCACACTCCATTGATGTCTAATGGCTTTAAGGGATTATCATTTGGTTGTGATCCTGTTGGCAGTAGATTTAAATTTAGACAGTAGAAATAGGACAAATGTCTGTATTTAGTTTAGGCAGTAATAGTTTGTGTATTTTTCAGAGGAATCATTTTAGAAGTTGTTACCAAAACATGTAATTATGTGTTTTAATCCTGGGCCGCACTGTGACGTAATGGATAGTATTAATCTGGTTGCGCTTTGTGGGGCTTTGTGTGGGTTTGCATTTTCTGTCTGTGCATTTGTGGATTTTCTCTGGTTATATTGAGTCTAAATGACACACGGGAGTGTGTGATTATCTGTGTTAACAGTGTATCAGAAGGGACCAACTACAGCCTGTGATCCTGAGATGAATAAAGCGTGATAGATGGATAAATGACAAAACTTGTGCTTATCAAGAGCAGCAAAGTTCTGTGTAGGTCTTGCGAGACCTTCGGTGGAAGAAGAATTCCCCCTATTACTCCTGCACTATGCTGCAGTGCATTTTAAAGCAGGATTGGACTAATATAGACTAATTATACGGGCCTCAGTGGAGAGGAAATTACTGAGAAGGTGTCTTTGTTCTACAACTACACCACACTCCCTTCTATTAAATAAAAGGATCATCTGCACTTTGCAGTTATTGGCCACAGCCCAGCACTCAAAACCAACTGTAACGATCGTGGAGTTTCTTACCACTGGCTAATACGCTCCTCCAGCTCGGCGAGGATGCTGCTGTGGAGGGTGTAGACCTGAGGGAGTACACCCAGAATTTCCCCCAACCTTTGCTCCGCCAGCACTGGCTCCCCTTCGTCATCCAGCGCCTCGCTCACCGCTGACCTGAAGTCCTATTCAAGTGGCAAAGGAAGACATTTTTTTTTCTTTTTTCTTTTTTAAAGAAGACAAAGGTGTGGGGGCAGAAAGGGGGTAAAAAGGAATGGAGGAAATTATTGTGAGGATGGAAGAAGGAAGGGAGTGGAGCAGCAGGAGAAATGAAAGGCACGGAGGAATGAAGAGAAAAATGGAAGGAAGGTCAGATCCTCCTAAACATCCTTCCTGCCTCCCTCCCTTCATATCATCTCAGTACCTTGGGCTCTGTCCAGGCATTCAGGAAAGGTGGCTCTGTTTGCACAACCACTAACGCACCAGGTGTTGTTGCATAATGACCTTACTCAATGACACAGTGCTGTTTGGTGCATGGCCCCTGCGCTCCATTTCTCTTTAGACACTCATCATATACAGTAAATCTCCGTCCATTAAAGTTGTTCCAGGACACATATAAAACATGCTCAAAAGACATTAATAGTTGCAGAGCCGGTGACTAAGCGGGATATTATGAGGAGTAATGGCAAGGGGAAGAAATAAGGGCAGAACACTATTGAAGGTGGGTGAATTGTTACAGGGTGTCAACGTGATTTCAGAATTATATTTTCTTTTTGAATTGAGTTGTGTGGCAATGTCGTGCTTTCTTTAAGTGATGGTGTTTCTGTATGCCATGAGCGTCAAGGGTCCATTAATTTCAGTTCTGAAAAACACACAGCTTAAACAAATAGAGGTGTCCTGGTCAGCTGTGACATAATGTGGGGACAGTGGCTGCTCCAGAAAGGGCTGTTCATCATGTACAATCGATCACGTATAAGTTATCATTCATCATATCAGTCTGGGAAAAGAACTACTGCCTCTATATCTATGATAGACTGTCTCTGTGATAATAAAGTGAGTTTTATCCTCCTTTGAGGTGAAAAGCAACAACAAACCCCTTGTTTTAAAGTCATAACTCAGTATGTTGGATCTGCTTAGTGGTCATGGGTCAGAAACGGAAAAAAAAACCCAAAAGAAAGTCTAAGCTTCATATGTTGAAGCCGTTATAGGGAAAGTCGTTTAGAAGAGGAGCACGGCCTCCCTTCCTATGTGGAGACAGGGTCTGGAAATTCTTTGTATTCTTGTTATTCCTTATCAAACAATAGAACAATAGCTTATGTGTGCCTCTCACTTAACGCTGCTCCTGTGTTTTTTCTATTTCTATTTTTTTCCCACACCGAGTGTTGTATGCATGTTGTGCTGCTGGAGCTAATTATCAGATCAGTTTGCATCAGATAGTGAACACGACCACAGTTTGAAGTTTGAAGAATAATAAGACACCTATGCATTATGCAACAGCGTGATGAAAAGGCCTTCAATGTCACCTCTGAAAGGTGCCAAAAACATTGAATTCGGTGGTACAGAACCACTGAAGGAGAATGCAATCCAAGGTTAGTCTGGCTTATTTAAAATTAAAATAAAAACAAAAACAAATTAATCTAAATAAAAGTGTAATGCAGGCATATTGACATATTGTCTATTGGCAGAGCTCTTGGAATATTCAGAGAGCAAATACTTATTAGTATAATTAAACACGATGATGACATTGCAGAATTATGATCATTAAAGGGGGTCTACTGAATAACATTTACATGAGTCGTGGCTTAATGGCATCAAATTGCACATTACCCAAAGCAGATGCTTTGTACTCACAGCAGGCTTCCATAAATCACGGTGAAGAGGCATGTGTAAGAAATTCAGGTTTTGACCTTATTCAAGGTTATAAGGTACAGGCTGACTGATGGGCTGCGTTGGCGTCAATGACTCTAGCTGTCAGATTTGTACTGCCAACCATCACCTTAATGGCCACTTGTTCGCAGCATTCTGGAAAACGCCGATCTCAATCCTTCTTTTGGTCGAAATAAAATAATTACAGAAACTTTTTTTGTAGTCTGATGGTCATTTTTAAGTTCTATTGGGGTATAGACTTTCCTGTGACAGTCTGTAAGTGAGAAATTAGATAAAACAACGACAGTGATTGGTTATAGTCCACAGACCTTTTAGAACTTTAGAATTTATTTAACATCTACATAAATATGAATGATACGTTTTCATCCTTCCTTTTTGACATTTCAAACCAAAACAAATGATTGCGTGCCACACAACAAATCTTATCGTTTGTGTAAAGAAGCGTTTTTGGAGGAAATACATATTCAAATGCTGTACATTGTACAAAATAATTGCTAAAGTTATATGAAAAATATCAATGACATTTTCAAAAAATTTCTAAATTCCTCCACAACTTCTGAAATATCCATTCTATAAAAGTTAGTGAACGTTTGTGTCATTAGATCTTTGATCCATTACCAGATGCAACACCTGCTACACCAACACCACAAGTGCCCAGGCATTTGAAAGCATCCGGTAGCAGTCCTCAGTCAATGTTCAAGTACAAAAAACACGATTTGTAAGTGTAATTATTCAATATATTGTACATGTTTGCATGACTTGGTACTCTACTTGTCCGTAATGAGGAAAAGAATCCACAAATAATCTGCAGTTATTGATAAAGAAGTGTCTCCTATCACACTGTGGGCAGTATTGTTAGTGAGCACACATCGACTGTTGAAAAACAGAGAATACTTCTCATTGTCACCTACTTTCATGTGTTTGATGATTTTTAATCATCCGAAAAGTGCTTCACTCCCTCCGATTGGCTAAGATTGGCATTACCTTAATTGACAAGGCAGATGTATTAAGAACGCTTCATAATGCTGATTAAATAAACCCATTCAAATAGTAATTATGATATAGCGAATTGAAGATTCATCATCATTTGTAATGATTGATTATTTGCAACAAAATAACTGTCACAGATGAACCGGTGGTTATTTGGGGTTAATATGAGGTGCTACTCGCTGTCCTGCCCTTACTGTACTTAACACACCTTTAAAACAGAGTCTACATTTGATGGTGACAAGCAGTTCATTCCCAGCACTTAGTAGAAGAACCATAAAAAGCTCCAACGGCCTTTTAGTGACCTGAGTGTGGCAGTTTTCCAGTTGAGGGAGTATGCACATATTCAGTGAGTCAGGGTACAAGGACAGCGTCAGTGTGAGCGCCGGGCGAACGCACACTGCGTCATCTTACAACAGACCACACCAGAGTACATCATGTCAATTTTGTCAAGACCAGGAAGTAGATCGCACTGCAACAACACTGATAAACCTGCACGGTGCCTTACAGAGCGAGAAGGGAGGGAGAGGAGGAGAAGGGGACAGAGACCAGGGAGCAGACGCACAGGATGTGAGGTTATCAGAAGATTTTCAAGAAACTTTAATATGCCTTCAAGATGGAGACGCTTTAAGCTGCCATGGGGGAGAAGAATGGGGGAGGGGGCCGTGATGGCTCTCTTACCTCCTCAAGGTACTTCAGGGCACTGACGTGTCTGCAAAGCAAGAAGAGGGAATCGTTAGATTTCATTAAACTGTGGAAAGGATTTTACAACTTCAACTCCAACTATGTAAATTTTTTTCCACAAAGCTAATTAAGTGATTTAAATTATGCATGATGAGAAAACTACATCAGAAGAATGGCTAAGTGTGCAGCAGGGCAGGAGCAGGAGTGGTGGAGGACACTGGTGTAATTGGCTGTCAGTTACTCTGTGTGCAGCCTGATGAATTTGCATCAGCGCAGAAAAGATGCAGTCGGAAAGACAAAGGCGCCAAAAAGACCCTTAACACATGACATTTTCATACAGTGTGATGTTTGTGACGACACACAGGAAGAAGGCACTCCTGAAGGGAGACAGACAAATGCAGATACTCACAGCCTCTCGGAGTCGACCAACTCTTTAGCAATGTAGAAAGCTCGTGATCGCCCGTCAATCTGTGTGAAAGGGCGCGGAAACAGTGGGAGATGAATGTACACGGTTAATGTTTAAGGGCTCTCCGTGGGCACTTACGCTTCTCAAACATTAATAGCAACAGCTACGCAAAGCAGCGTGGAAAACCTGACAAAATACTGAATTCATCTCCTTTTTTTTTTTTCTAGATTCCTGCTGTCAACATAAGACTGATTATTTCATTATAGTGCTGCGTAGACATCAGGGCTTTCTCAAGTACGGGACTTTTAAATTGTGATGCATTATGTATGAGAGGCTGCGTGTGCGGTGACAACAATACTGGCCATTGATTTACAGGCTAATCACCGGCTCCCAAAACATCCCGGCCAAAACAGAAAATTGAAGGCATTTGGTGAGGGGGTTGGGGATTTACCGGTAAAACTCCTATGCTTTGCTATTTTTTTTTTTTTTTTTCCTGAGTGCAGAATTCCACAAGTCCTGCATTAAAGGCACACTTATCCTCATTTCCCAGAACTAAAACCAAAACACAATTCCATGAACTGCAACTATTCCTGGGGCCAGTTCAACCTTTTCTTTTGCCTTTCCTATTTACTTTTTGTCTTCCCCCCTCTAACATACTGTGGCTATTCTTTGAAGTTTGAGAAAACAAGGAAATGCATATCACAGTGTGTGTGTGTGTGTGTGTGTGTGTGTGTGTGTGTGTGTGTGTGTGTGTGTGTGTGTGTGTGTGTGTGTGGGGGGGTAATATTAGGGTGGGGTCCATGTCAGAGCTACTGTAAAATGGCCACTTCGTACTTTACAGAAAGACGTGTGTGGTTGTAGGTGTGTGTGTGTGTGTGTGTGTGTGTGTGTGTGTGTGTGTGTGTGTGTGTGTGTGTGTGTGTGTGTGTGTGTGTGTGCGTGTGCGTGTGCGTGTGAGTGTGAGTGTGAGTGTGTGTGTGTGTGTGTGTGTATGTGTGGGGTGGGACGGTGGTAGTAATAGTTCCAGCTATGTAATGGATCCCTGTGGGCTTGTACACATCCCTTGCTTAACTGAAGCAATTTTGGCAATATTAACTTGTGTTTATGACGTAGGTCACCATAGAAAGGCAGAGAGTGGGTGATGCGAGGATATTCTGTTTACTCCACACGTGGCCAAAATTAATTAAATACGTCAATGAATTAAGCACAAAAAGTAAAGAACTTGCGTTTGGTAAATCCATTGTATCAATACGTCATTGCAATGAACCCGGCTTACTCCAACCAAAAGTTGCATTCATAAGGATGGCGCATTAGTGGAA
Organism: Blennius ocellaris; assembly: GCF_963422515.1. NCBI lineage: Eukaryota > Metazoa > Chordata > Actinopteri > Blenniiformes > Blenniidae > Blennius > Blennius ocellaris. Next base: position 20,770,270 of record NC_137653.1, read on the forward strand.
TGAGTTGAGTATGTCGGTTGCACGACTTGCACCCATGAAATAACTTTACAAATCTTATCCACCATTGGCAAACAGTATATTCTGCTCCTTGCCTTTGTTTTGAGCATCTGGCACCCCCAGTAACCACCTGTGGGATGGGTTTTGGCGTGCTGTCTATGCCAGCATGTCGAACAAAACCATGTTGACTGAGCTGTGACAACTGCAACAGATGCTGGTGACCAGCATGAGGAAGAAGTGCCAGGCTGATGTGGCTCTTTAATGGGTCTTAAATTTCTTAATTCAATACATCATTGAATCAGAAAATTCTTGTTGTTACATATTTCATTCATCCAATCCACCGAGCCAAAGAAAACCCAGTTTGACTGGCAGGAAACATTTGTAAAATATAAGCTGTGCTACTGATCCCACGAATTCCTCTTGCTTTTGGCAAAGCCTGCACACGCTTGCTGGTATTACCAAAAATGTGGCACCGAAAAAGGAAATAAACTGAATTTCCAACATGCCTGCTGGATCAGTTGACAGATGCGGACTAAATTATCCATCAGCTCACCTGTCGATCATAGCTCGGCTCGACAATGCCCTCCTCCTCTTCGGAGGTACGCCCATGATCCTCGTCCGCCGACAGTCTCGCAGAGACGGTGTTCATAGGGAAAGGCTCTGTGTAGGCACTGTAAAAAAGAAAGCATATACATACAGTACACTATAAAAACCACAAAAAAAAGCACTGTGCTGGAAATGAATATTTAATAACAGCATCTATACTAAAGCTTGCTTTAAATAGCAACGATCTGACCATAAAGAAAGGCTCTCAATATTTTCATTTGGGAATGTGAGGGAGCACGGAGGACACAAATTCTAAATGTCACATTCACAGTAAAAAGCCACTGTTTTGGGGGGTTGGGGAAGTCTCAAAGCACTGAGCAATACTCCAAATCCCCTGTTTTCTTTCTGTTTCCCTTTTTTCCTGTGTGTGTCTCTCAGCATTTCAGTCCTCATATGGAGCCCTCCAGTGGCACACGCTAATCCCTTTCCTGATTTGTTCTTCTCACAGATGGCTCGAGTGTGCGGACACTGTACGTCGGTAATCCTTCTGTGAATTGTTATACTTGGGGGAGACGGTCATTCCACATGTAATCTCTTTAAGTACAACCTGCGTTAATTGTTAATGTCCACAGGCCCATTAAAAGACACTTATAGTGGCGACAAGTGTGCACAGCCGCAAAGGTGACCGGACAGAAACGTCTGGAAAGGCAACACCGTGACAGCTGCAGGACAGCGCAGAGACTGTTGGCAGGTTTCACCCCAGATGGGAACGTTTCATAGCACAAGTGTTACAGGATGCAACAGAGCCACCAAATGTGGATAATGCACAGATACAGTGACACTTAATAAGACGTTTTGGCACAAGGTCTGTTGGCACAGCACAACAATACATCAGATGATGATATTAAACTAACAAATCTAATCTATTTTTTCATTTTTAAATGTATAACAATTTGGATTCCTAATTCAAAGAGAAGCATCTGCAGGAGATGATTTACAATGGGCTATAAAGCTATATCGAGGAAATTACATCGGTAATGTAAACATCGATCTGAACTGTTTAACAAGCTATTTAAAATGTTGCTACACAATGTCAGAAATAAAAAAAAAAAAAGATTACTCAAAAAATAGGTTTAGATTATTTTTGCACAGTTTTTCTTCGAGAACATTTTTTCTAATAATCAAGTTATTCATTTCACTGGGAGCCCAGGCATTATTGTATTGTGAAACAACCTTGGTTTATCCAACTTGAATCATCAACGTGTCTTTTGAGAAGGAAGAATTAACAAAGTATGTGTACTTAGATGTGAGTCAGATTAAAAAGGACAAATGTTTGAGTATCTGTGCTACTGTAATCTGAAACACAAAGATTGTTATGACCATGGAAAAACAAATGAATGAACGCCCAAGGATATATGTGATGTGTGTTCTTATCGAGAAGGGCTGTAGCTGTAGTTAACTGCACGCAGGAGTGACAGAGATTTACAAAGTATTGAGTGTGTCAATAAATATTTCTGCAATAAAACTTTAAATGCGCTCCTGGGACTTCTTCCTGTACAACAACCACAATTCGTGAAAAACAACACAGAAAGAAAAGTCATCAAGATTCATTTTCTGGAAAGGAAAACTGTCTGTGCTAAGTTTTATGGCAGATATTCAAAAGCAATAGAGATTTTACAATCTGGATGACAGTGACAGGACTGACAATCCACTGCAATGTACAAAGTAATAGTATGTACTGTATATTAAATCTAACACAAAAAGTAGGGAAATATGTATATTATTTATTTATTTTAACATTGCTCTGCTCTACCAGCTAAGCCATGGCTGCTTCTATAATATAACAAATCCTACACGAGTGGGAAGTCTGTTGATTTGAGTCGTAAGATGAGCATCTGAGTTGAGAATGTCTCAATATTTTTGGCACCCATGACAAATTTGGCACATCTTCTCCTCCAGTGACACTTTTGGTGCTGCTGCTGGCTTCAAATAATTCCAGGCGCATCATTTCTCTTACAAGAGGCGTTCTCAAGGGAATCTCCATGTAGACAGATGTCAGGATGAGTTTCTGCACACAGTGGCTAATTCATACTTACATTATCCACCAAGAGGACAAGCTCCCACGGAGCAGGTCTATTAGTTACGACATCCCGAATTTGGAATTAAAAAAAGATGGGAATGACCTGCTCGAAGTCCTGACCTCAACTTCATTGAACATTTGTGGGATCAGCTTGTTCCTGCCTGAGAGGACAATTACAACATGACGAATGGTTGAAGAATGGGAAAGTATTCCACAGCAGCGTGAGACCAGGCTGGTAACCACCATGAAGAGGTGCCAGCCTGTTGTGGCTGTGTGTGGTTTCTTCAATACGCTGCTGAGGCGCATATGTGTTAGATGAGGAAATTCATAAATATGTCTTGTTGCTTCAGACATCAATCACACTAAATAAGAGTCAACAGCAAAGGAAACAAAAACATTGAGCATTGGCAGAGAGCATCTGGCAAATATCTCATGGACACAACCAACCTACTGAGCTCTGCTCTTCATCCCACAAATGGATGTTTTTCAAGAATGTGACGCCTTTTTTTTAAAAGGAAATGATCAGGCTTTTCACGAAATATTGTTACAATGGATTAAATAAATCGCACAAATATAGATTTCCTTACATTCTGTGCTACGTTAAGTTGCATTATATACAGCACATACGCATGAAAGAATCAGCCAGCATTTATTACATACATGATCATAATCCGCATTGTAATCTTCTTAAACTCATTGTGCAATAACAGCTTTTGTTGTTACCTCTTCCTGCAGCGTGGAATGAAAGACATCTCTTTAATTTAGCTGACATTCCAATTTAAAGCCAATTTTACTAATTTGATTTCAGTCAGTTCACAGCCTGAACTCATTATAATGCAAGCTATGCTTCTTTGGAAGGGGGAAGTCGTTTAAATAAAAATGAATGTGTTTCAAGCCCCGTAAAAATTAAATTCAACTTGTTTGCTACTGTCACTATGAACGCTTTCCGTAAGATTGTGAGGAAAAAAGACGAGAGTCTCAGAAAGTGTCTTCAGAGCAAAATGTTGATCAGCAGCAGCGATTCAAAAATTGCTTTCACTGTTAAAAGTATTCAAAAAAAAAAGATACAAGTCATACAAATTGAATATAAGCTTTTTGTTGAGGGGGATTTTATTCACCCTCGGCAGCATTCACTGCAGAGATGTCACTTCCAATGCAATGAGAGTGAAACTCACACGTTAACTCTAGACTCACACCACACAACGTTTTTTCTTCATGCAAAATTGGACATTTGGGTTCAATGCCAAACTTCCAGTATTTTCACAAACGTGGTTGATTAATGGGCACAGGCACGCCAAACGCCATTTCTTTAAATTCAAAGTTAAATCGTGGTTGTTAGCACTTTTTCCTCATGTTGGGCTTCGGGAGCTTCTCTGTCACATGTTTTGCTGTAGGTGCTCTGGCTTCCTGTCACAATGTAACCATATGCATGATGGGTGAGGTTGACCAGTGGCTGTAAAATTGCCCGTGGGTGTGAATGTGTGTGTGAGTGTGTGAAGTCTCTGTGTCTGCCCCTGTGTGTCTCGCCTTGTGTTTCCAGTCAACCAATGGTCTTCTCCCTCTGTGTTCTCCCATCGTTGGTGTTCCACCTGTGTCCACCCCTTCCCTGTGCATTTAAATCCCTCTCCCTCTGTCGTCCCTGTCGGATCGCCTTGTCAACACGTCTCGCCTCTTGTCATCATGTGCTCCTTGTCTATGTGTCGCTCCCGTGTCCCTGCGTTTTCCTCGTGCTCCCTGGACTTTGTTTCAATCAACCTGGTTTTTATGGAACTTCCCGAGTCTGCATTTGGGTCCCCCCTGCATAACCCTGACAGAGTGACTGTGTCTTTGTCTTTGCTTTGTGATGGACTGGCGGCCCGTGAAGCGGTATAGAAGATGGAGGATGGATGGATATGAGAAAGAAATATTGAATGCAATTATAAAAATCTTTACTTTCCATGCCTGATTTGTTGGCTGTGTTGTTATGAATAAAGTGCAAGTTATTGTGGGTTTTTTGTGTGGGTTTTCCCCCAAAATTTCATATACCTTCACTTTTTTTTATTGGTCTTGTATATGAACGAAATGTACAGACACTAATACCGAGTGTAAATTCAAACTGGAATTATACTAAACTGTCTAATAAATATCTAACCGTTGTTCCTACTGAAGTCTTAACTTGACCCATGTGTGAAAAGAGTAGGTTAAAAGAACAAAGGTTAACAGAGTTTACTCACTGGACTCCGTCTCCATTCAGACATCCTCATACTTCATTACTGTCCTGCTGCAGCTCAAGCGCACATTCGCACAGACTCGGAGTGGCCCTATTGGGTGGGCCGGTGAAAGCACCTACAGCCCATTACTCATGGTTGACCCCTGAGAAGACAGGTCAACCTCGTCTGAGCTCCGTGGGGTGATGCTGTGAACGAAGGAGAACCGAAGTGACGGTTCTTCTTTGGACTCACTTGAAGCTGTGATTAATTGCATGAATGAGGGGACTTTCCTACATGCAATCCAAGAGAAACTCTCTGCTGTGCATTCTCACCTTCACCTTTTCACCTTCAAACACCAACAGCACACAGTGTCTGAGCTCTCCTTTTTTAAGCTTCACATCTGTAATTTAAATGCCAGTTTCAGACAATCAAAGAGCATATTGTAGAGAAAAAAACAAAACAAAGGTAAATTACATTTGTCAAAATACATAACCATTTTATGAATCCTCTATTTTGCCCAACAGTCAAATTTAAATATTCTCCTTTCCTCAGCTTACTCTGAAACGATGAGTTTTCTGGTAATACATGAAGTCCTTTCACAACACCATTAGGCCATTCGACTGCAAACTGCTCAATGAAACTACAGAATTCAATCTACTGTATCAAATTCAGCAGAGAAAACAGTCATTTTCACTTATTCAGATAATCAGCCAGACAATTCCACCAATCATCTGATGATTTGATGATGCTTGTAATATACAATTCAATTGAGTCAAACTGGAATAAATATATTAGGACCACTCACACAAGTCTTCTCTCACTTGTGATGGCGCTATTCTAAGAAAGAGGAGCAAGTGAATAGGCTCATTAGCTTGCTAAGTATAGAAGACTGGTATACTAATGGAGGGGATTAAGATTATGAGAGCAGCCTTAAAGTGTTTGCTGCTTTTAGTGAGGATGATGACATGCAGCCTGTGGCTATTGTGTGAGGCGATCTGAAATGACGCTGGATTTGTCCTGCTATCTGCCCTGCAACGGTATCAATAGGCATATGATCAAAGTAATTAAACATAATGAATAAGTCAGGGATACATATGTGAAAGTATGGAAATCTGAACATTGCATGTTGTTATATCTGAATTCTGAACAATTGTTTTATTATTAAGACAACTTGTTTCCTTGGACGAGCATGACTGCTTCAAACAGGTAAGTTGTCGACAGTCTAAGTCTAATTGTTTTGTGCCTAATTTGAAAACAGTCACCTATTTGGTATAATTTGCTTTTTTACCCCCTGGTGCAGTGATCAGATGCTGTTTCTGTGTGAGATGGTCCTTTTCCTTTTATTTTACAGAGAATAAGTTATGATAAAAAGAAACAAAAGGGGACTAAATCAATGAAAAATTCACACATTTATAAGGCTATATAAAATGGAACACTATCGGAAATTAATTAAAATTACAAAATAAACTTTAGCGCAAAACCATGAGTGTTGTTCTGAAAACTACATTCGATTTAATAGAAATACTCTTTAGATAGACTGATTACTAATGGAGCACAATCAGTATGAGGGAGGGAAACTTTTCTATTGCTTCCAGAGCGAAGCTGTGAATAAGAATAACTTATAGTTTGAAAAACATGACCAAATGTGCAATTTAACCAAAAGTCACTACTGGTTGTGGAAAGTGGAGGACTGTAATGGGGGTGGTCATCCACATACAATCTGAAACCCCCGGGACTGGGCCACTTAACTTTGAGCATCGCTGACTTCTGAGTTTTGATGCTTTATTGTCTGTCTTTCTGTCTTCACTCCTCCATGAATGGCTCACCTGTCCAGCATGGATACCCTGCTATGCTGTCACTGAAAGCTGGTTTTCACAGGGATAGGTGGCTTTGAAATGTATATTAAACAGTCGACCTGGTACGGCTGATTGAACCAACACCTCTTTTTGTTGTTTAAGGGAAAATCTGCGAACCTTCACTTCACCACGGTGATCCCCTTCTTTTCACTATGTAACCTCCTCCTTTCTCCAGCTCCTCGCCTCCTGCCACAGCTCTGACCATGGTCCTGCATTTCCTGTAAACAGGCTGGTGGGAAGCTTCTAGGCTGGACACTTCCTCCCCGGGGATGACCTGGCAATGACCTCAGAGTGGCTGGCAGTAGGCCTGGCGAGCCAGCGACACGCCCTGTCCACCACCTCACAGCTCAGCACACAGCCACCACCCAGTTCAACAATGCACTTAAGATGGCTCCCTCATCACTACTAACAGAAACATAACAGTGTGTGGAGAGGCAGTTTGAGGGGCCATGCCAGGGCTCTGGCATCGCTTTGAGGAGGTTCATGTTCAACAGTTTGAAGTGAAAATGATGCCTCAGAGTAGGCGAGAGAACCAGTCCTGCATACATTAGTAGTACCTTACTGAACGTAGCACAATCAAACTCTTTTACTGTGCACACAGGAACGACAATATATTTGCATCACGGCTGGAGCTGCTTAAAGTTGACATGAAAGACACTTAATGGTCTTTAAGTTGAACAAAATTGCAAATTCTGGACTTTTTGTGCAGATTTCTTCGCAGTCCACATTTGCTGCTGCGTGGCTTCTTGGAAGAGATGATTCTGCAGAGACTGCAACCTCATCAGGAGCCTCATTTTTGATAAAGGAGCACAGAATTTTAACTTTGTGTGCTTGCACATCTATGCATATACACACAGCTGCAAACGAGCGCCATAGTTAGGCTAGGAATGAATCATTAGCATGCCTTTTCTTAAGCCATTGTACGCTATGTTAGTTCGCTAATGAACTTGTCTATTTGCTTAGCTTGAATGTCTGCAGTAATATAGGTGAATGCCGCTATACATTAATCACACAAGTGGAAATGAGCCAAGGCTGTAGGACAGCAGCTTTGTAAGTTCTCCTTAACATGCATGTCTGCTTCTTCAGGAAAGATCCCTTTGTGTGCACTGTTGAGAGGCCATTTGGTCATTTTCCTCACCACAAAAATCCACTTTTTCTCCCTCTGTGGGGCTACATCCACGCTGACTATTGAATGTGTTCTCAATAAATCACTGCTGTCATTGGCAAGAGGCCCGGGACGATAGTGGTGTCAAGATTTTAACACAGTTTGTTGTGATATGTATACAGAAAGGTGGACATATACTGGAACTATGCAGTACTTTGTAATATAGAGTAATAGAGCTCAACATAAGCCAGGCCTGTATAGACACACCGAAGATCCAACCCATAGTAACAGAACCGTCTCCAGAGGGTATACGGTGAAGCCAAGGTAACAGGACAGATAGTTTCTTTGCCTCACTGAGAGCAGTGTGAGACCTCTAGCGCACAATGAGACACATTGATAACATCACGAGCAGAAAAAAAGCTCTCAGCAGCCGGCCATTGTCTGAGAAATGGAAAGGTTTCTAATGCATAGATATAATCAAAGTTTGCTCTTACACTAGAAATAAACAATCACAATAGACTGCATATTGCTGCACAATATGCCTGAAGGAGAGATAAGTAAGCTTTGTGTGTGTAAAACATTCTAGGAATTATATAAACTGCAAGTTAGCAAGTTTTCAACACAGGCAAATAGTTACGTGAGGCAAAAACATATCAACGAAAATGGTGAAATAAGCACCACTTTTCTGCACATTAATTACAAACAAAGGGGGCTGTGAGGAATAAAAGCAAATTGAGGCAGAAGCACTCTGCCCTGAGATAATCTTAAGCCTTTCAGGGAGCTCTTGGTAATAACCCATCTCTTTGACTACACTGAGGTCATCAAACACAACTATTTTATTAAGACTTGGGGGAGACTCTGGCCTGTAGTGGCTGATGCTGTGGCGCAAGCTGGGGTAATTTGGTACAGTCTGATCCCAGTGATTCCTCACTCTATCACACACTGCAGTAAATCCTGTAGCCCCTCAAGGGTCCAATGAAAGAGAAGCACCCGGGAGAGAGCTTCTTTAATAAAAACCCTCCTAAACTTAACCATCAGTGTCAGGTATAGGAGAGCAATTACACCAAAACTGCTCTTGCTCTTTTTCTCCTCTTCTTACTTCCTCCTTTCCCTCCCCTCACTTAATCGCTAAACTCTTTGTTTTCTTACTGATCTGCCCCTCCTATTCACACCTCACACTGTCATCATTTCTTCATGCTTCTCCAATACTACATGTGAAAGAATCCTCCCCACTATTTTTTTTCCACTTTTAATTGTCTCCATAATGACTTTCTCTAATGTGAATAACCTGCACTCAATTGCCTTTATCTGCTTTATCTCCTCCGAAGCAGCAGCAGCAGCAGCAGCAGATGTGACCTCTAAATCCACCAAATGAAAAACAGGAGTAAGCTCTCCCACAAGCATTGTCCGTCTTCTTGAAGTCAGTGATGCTTGACGTAACAGGCTGCTCATCTCTCACACAGAACACTTTCCTACAAGAGGGGGACCCAATTTTACTCAACCAGGTGCCCTCGGTTCATTCGGGATGCAGTGTAATGATATCTGTCAGCTGTTCTGAGGTCAAGATTGCACTTCTGAGTCAATCGTTTTGGCCCCAATAACTATAGTACTTTAAAACTGATACAAACAAACAATACCCACTTAATCAGTAGGTTAAAAGGTGGATATGGAGAGAGCATGTATAGATGATTCATTGTGTTTGATTGGATAATGTAAAAGGGTTATTAGAAACACAAATTATAGGAAGGTTGTATTAGTATTACAGCATTTTGTGTTGACTATTGTGAGCAGAAAGATTAACTATCTGAAGATGATGTCTGGTTAATAAAAAGCGCAGGTTTGACCAGACACCAAAACAAATATGGCAGTAAAGCAACATGTGTCCTTTCAGACGTGGACGAGTCAACTCTTTCAAGCGTCTACATGATTTAAAACAATCATTTCAAAGTCAATGAACATATTACTTTACCTTTCAGTGTCAGCCATTGATGTTTGGGGCTTGTTGTCGATCCCTGGGAAACTGTTCATATCCACATAGCCATCATTCTCATTACATGGAACTGTCGTGCGTTTTGGATCCTCGAAAAACTCTGTAACCGTGTGGGATCTGGTGGGTCTTCCTGGGATCTGGATGTTCTCATAATCTGAACTCATGGCTGGAATGTTTTCATAGTCTGAGGTATCTGCGCTGGGGAAGGAGATCGAGCGAGGTTTCGTCAACGGCAGTGGCATGATGGAGCGCCGAGAGCGGTCTTCAAAGGATTCCACTCTGGAGACGCTCCTGCAATATGCTTTGGGGTCTCCTTTCTTCCTCTGGTGGTCCTTGTAAAGTACGAAGGTGGATGGTAGGTCTGAATGGCGCTGCTGGGGGTTTACCATCCGGGACTGAAGCTGAGGAGAGCTGCCAGTGCTTCGACGATCGAGCTCTATCACTCTCGCCGGACCGTGGTGGCTGGACTCAGAGGACGAACGTGAAGAGCGAACACTTCCATCACTGAAACCTTTTGACTCTGTCTTCTTCTTGAACTTTAGTGCCAAGAAGCGTTTGAAGGAGGTTTTCTTTTTTTTGTGTACATCACTGGGTTCATGCTGGATGAGGAGAGATGGTGAACTCTTGGTAACTGGTCTTTTGGTGATATATGCCAGCTCGAAAGGTGGAGGGATATCCACAAGCGAGGTTGGTGTGGAAACGCCACTGGAAGATTGGTGGCTACGTTGAGAGAAGCTTCCTGATGATGTTATGACACATGGCAGTGAGAGGGTGTCATCCTTTCTCTTAAACCTGATCTCATTTTTCAGAGATCGCTCAGTCTCTGTCGGGGTAGTCAAGGACAATTCAGGACCCTCTGCAGAGCGGGAGTATAACAAGAAACGACGAGACTTCACAGAAGGAATCGCGCAGTTGACTCCTGGTTGTGGCGAATGGCTGAGTGGTTCACCATTCTTATCCAAGGCCACAGTGCAGTAATCATGTGTCTGGTATTCTGTCCCTGTCTCCTCTGGTACAGTTTCTGGGACATAACCAGGAATTTTTCCAGAATAGGATCGTGATCGGGTGACAATTGTCTTCCGATCAAAGGGAATAAAGTTCTCTCCATCTGAGTCGAACCCAGCCTCTTCGTATATATGCTCTTCACTGTCTGAGTCTGTGTCTTCATAGTAAGGCACAATATGACAATCCAATTCCTCAATGTCTTCTTCAAAGGCCTCGGTGGTGTGGGCAAACACAACTCTGTTGGTAAGCTCTGGAGTGCGGCCCAGGTCTAGGTCTGTTGGCACTGTGATATTGCACAGCCTGAGGCGTGGCTGGCAGCTTTTCCTTTGGCTGTGGTAAGCCTGGTCCCGTTTAGCGGTTCTCTCTTTAGCAGTTTTTATTCTAATATGTTTTTTTTCTGTTTCTTCCTCTTCCTCATCGTCATCATCACCTATCTCAACGTAATCCTCTGATGAGACACATTCTGATTGCTCTAAATCATCTGCTTTGGGGTCATAGGAATCATCAATGTCTGCATACTCATCTGCTGATTCACTGTCCTTTGCTTTATCTTTGTGCTGACTTGACTGCTCAGTGCTCTGATCGGTATGATCCTCTCCTGAGAGGGCTTGTTTCTCCTCCAACTTGTCCACGTCGTCTGATGATACATAATAAGGTTCCTGGTGTGAAGCACATGGGGTTTGTGATTCATTTGCACTTGATGGCTTGTCGTCAGCATCATCTAAACTCCACTCGGGATCAGCAGTGCTGCTCACTTCTCCAGGAACAGCTTCTATGACTGAGTAAGGGCCAAAAACGTCCTCAGTGCTCGATGTGAATCGAAAACAGCCAGACGGGTCCTTGGTAGCTCGTTCTGGTTGCCACACCTCTGTATCCCCTGTTTCAGCTGGATCACAGGACTCGCATGTGTCACTGGTGTCATCCGTGGGGCCGATCAGATCGTAGGGATACTCCTCAGTCACAGTTGGAAGGACACTAAATCCAAATGTAAATTCACCCTCTAGCTCAGTCTCATTTGTCAGTAGGTCTCCGTGCAGACAGTCTCTGCTTTGTTCACCGTCAGCTTCATTAAGTCCACTATCACTGTCCTTAGCGGTGTGACTGAGTGACTGTGTTTGATTCAGGTTTTGGCCCCCTAAAGGTCTGTCTGAGGAGCAACAATGTATTTCACTCTTTTTATTAAAACTCTGTTCCTTCTCCTGCTCTCCTACTCCTTCCTTGGTTTCCTTTAGAGGCAGGAGACGTGTCGATCTACCCTCATCATCAGTGTGATTGCTGCCTTCAGGCTGATCCAAGTCATTGTCGGTGTTTTCATCCTCAGTAGTATCAATGGTGTAGCCATCATCAGCCTTGACTGTCTCCTCTGAGCAAATGCTATCTATATCACCATCATTATCTGATGTTTCTCTTTCTTTATCTATTATCTGATCAGTTTCTCCCTCTGCTTGGTCCTCGTTTTTACTGTTTCCTGTGTCATTTTCATTCACAATATCAGCCTTACTGTTCTCTTCTTTGTCCTGCTCCTCCTCGGTCCTTTCATAGGGATCTCCAGGGTTACTATAGGAGTAAGCCAGGTCTCCGTTACTGAATCTCTTTGGAGGACATGGCTCCCCCTGTAGGTGAGCCTTGTACAGGGGTTGAGGGGGCTTGGGGGCAACAGGAGGTCTTGGACCATTGACAGTGGGACAAGACCTTGACATCAGCTTGGACTGCGCTTTGATGGTGAGATGACTGCGGACCTTCGGTCGGGGAACTTCTAATGGACTTTGCAAATCTGTACAAAGAGAATGGGAGCAAGTTAATATAAGGAAAAACAACAGAAATACAAATGTTTGATGTTATTCACGTATTGGTTTTGACTGTGCTACATACATGCTGCTTATTGTTATATAAAAATAAAAAGGTGGCGCCCGGATAGTGTACTAAGAGGAAGTCATGTCCAGTACTGTAGTAGTGACAGGCAGAAATCTGCAGGGGACATTATCAGCAGGAAAAACAACAGAGCCACAGGGTACTTAGAGAAGGAAAAATAACATCTTTAGTCTGGGAAATGCTGATACAGTATGGTCATTAGTAAGAGGAGTGCATGAATAATCAATTTTGGAGTATTATTTTAATCAAAAGTAAATAATAAGTACTGATGATTAATGCATTGACATAAACTGAAATGGAGACATTGATAGTTAGGAAGCTAAAGATCAGGATCATCATAATGCTGACCTCCACAATAAGATGTAAAAAAAAAAAAGTTAAGTGAGTAGAAGGCGCTGCTTATGAAATTTAGAGCTGTCATGAAACACACCCATACTTAACAAAGTGTGTATACACCCCTGGTCTCTTCCTGTTATTTAGTACCTGCCCTGACGCACATCCTATTAAACCCTGTGTGCACTTTGGTTATCTCTTCGTGTCTCTGGCTTGCTTTCTCTCAGCGCCTCTGTCTGTCCGTCTCTCTCCTAAGGTGTATTTCTACAGGCAAACTGTAATCCACTGCTGTATATCAATTCAACCAAAGATTCGTCATTTCATTTGAAGAATGCCACGTTCATCAAGCAGCCCAACAGAGACCCCCGGAATGACTCCACACAGGATGTCCATAGGGGAAGGACATTAACAGCATGGCCCCCCCATCACTCCTCCATAAACCTCTAGGAGCACACAATTTCACAACACAAATTGACTTCCTTCTCGTCATTCTTCCCCGATTCTCAATAAACACACACACACACACACACACACACACACACACACACACACACACACACACACGCACACACACACACACACACACACACACACACACACACTTTTTTTTTTGCTGAAAGAGTTCCTTTGAGTTTGTCAAAGAACAATAAAGGAAGGAGCAAAAACAAGGACCCCAGTCTGACAAAGCACCCAACTGCAAACAACAGGATATGAATTATGCAACAAGAATTCAATTAAAACAAATGTTTGAAAAACAAAGGAAGAGATAGACGCTGGGACCTTGATTTATCCAAACTCACAGGATATGATTTCAGACTCTGTCCTCATAATGCCCTCAACCAATAACAACCTGCCTAAATAAAAGTGACACAGTTGTTGAACAAAACGAACCCAAACACAGATTAATCTCTTCTCAATCAGCTGGGAGTTGACCCACACACAGAATAGATAACCTTGCACACACAAGGCCATAGCTTTGTCTACTTCCACAGATGTGGATTTTAATCCTAATTCTAACCCTTCACAAATCCTCAAACAGGTCATTTTTATCCTCTGGTGGACTTTCTGTGAGTGCAGCGCATCTGATTAAACCTCCCAAAAGTGTGAAAATAATTCACCAGAACTGTTATAGGGAAAATGTAGTTTAATTCCCATAACACTATAGAAGTGTGTAATTAAACAAAGCAAAAGTTAATTTTACGCCATAATGAATATGTTGTCGACTGTAAATATACTGCAATACGCAGATCTGATATGTAAAAGTCAATTAAAGCCTGAATAACCTTATAGAGTTAATTGGCACCGTCCAATTACACATTAACATGACTTCACGCAATACACATAAAGTTTATTTATTTTTGAAACCTGTTACCGCGATTTTAAACTATTACAACCCACCTGCGTTCATTGTGAGGCACCATCATCCACGGAAACCCACAGTCAACCTCATCATTCTGGCGCCGTCCAGAAACACCGACACCGTGTCTTTTCCAAACTTAATCCAACATCGCGCACAGACCGGCCGGCGTGAAAAGAGTTGCAGAGGGTGTCATGTCGGTCTTCTTCGGGTTGTGTCGTGGAGCTGCCTGAGCTGCTTTGCTTTTCAGCAGGCGTGCATCTCCAGAGCCGACGCTTCAGTAAACTGGTGCGCTCCTGCGTAACCGGGAGGCGCTGCTGCAGCGCGCTTCCTGAGGCTGGACCACAGCGAGGCGCCGACCAATCCCACACAGCATATTCGTCCTGTTTATTTCATTGCATTTTTAGCTGCTGATGAAGTTTCTTTTTTTTTTTTTTTGCAGTAAATGACTTTCAGTTGCAATTTTTTATTATTTTGTTTTTTAAAAACATGCTCATGCATTGTGCGAAAGCACTGCCCCTCACGATGCACGCGCAAACTGTGCCATTTCCCGGGTGGTGGATGGTTAAAACCCACCCAAATATAAGACATCTGGAAACAAAGCAATAAACCATAAGCCACAAATCATCGCAAGTGCTTCAAATCTGCAAAATGTACAGCTGTTGCCAACATGTAAGCATAATTCTCTTACAAAAAAACAAAAAAAATCTGTTCGAGCAGAATTTGTTCAGGAATATACTTATTCAGTGAAATACAACCGATGATTGCTAAAGACACATGCTGTTAGTCTGTCAGCTGTTCAGCTGTGCCATAATGTAGCCTACTTGTCATGTCTTTAAAACACTGGAACATCATGGTGGCTGTATGGTGGATTGTGCGCCACGCACTGCATTCTCGGTGATTCTTCTCACAGTTTTCTGCAGCATGTTTTGGTCATGGAGAGTTTCCTGCAGCTGAGCAGTGCATAGAAAGGTTCCTAAAAAACAGTTTCCAAAAACAGTTTCTCTAGGACACCAAAGCTTTTTTTTTTTTTTTTTTTCACTATTGGCTTGGCTTCCTGGCCCAGCATCTGTTGCGCTATTGAATGAATGCAACCCCTTTAAAAACCTCTCTTCATAACAGGAAACTGCTCTCCCTGTTTCCTGCACAACAGGCAACACTTCCTTAGCAACAGATGGGAAAGGTTGGCTATGTTAACCCCTTAAGTAACCTGCAATGTAACCGATTGACTGGTGCTGTGTGGCGCATGTTGGTTCGAGGTACAGAAACTTTGATGAGGCTAGGACTGGGATTCACGGTGAGATTTCAAGGGCGGAGACACCTTGTGTAACACAGATAGGTTGGAACCAATCCCGCTTGGGGTCTTTGATTTGACAGCCCCCAATGCTGTTTTTAACGCCCACACATTGAGATGGGACTATCATACCCCCCACCCCCCCCTCCACCCCCCCACCCCCCCTTTCTTTTCTTCTGGACACTTGAAGGTCAAACAATGCAGCGGACCTCAGGGATTTTTGCAGCAGCGTTGGATAGTGATGGAACAGAGGAGCACAATAAAAGAATCTGGATCACCACAGGGCTCTGGTCCCGGCTGCTGAAGCCATGATCAGACCCATACATTACAAGCACAGGAAAGCTCCCTGTCCAGATGGTTTGGTGCAGGAAAGATTAGGTCTGGCTGCAGGTGCAAAGTACTATCAGACTCCTTCAGCACAAGGTGATGAGATTATTCATGTCAGAATCACCTTATGTTGTTTTCGCACTGGAATGAGGGTCTTTCGACCTCATTAATGACTAAAGGTTCTGGTATAATAGCATTGTAAGTATGACACTAATCTCATTTGCCTTTTTTAGATACAAAGATGTGAATATTGTGTTAGCTGAAGTAATTAAACAATATTTAGCAATAATGCTTTGCAATGCATTCTGCAATATCCATTCATTGGAAGTTTCATAGCCACTGAATCAAATTTATTTTGAGTAGGGGGAAGCTGTTGCCGATGCCAGTTGTTATTGCGCAACATGCCTGGATATGTTGTCTGCCCATTGCTGGGCTAACTTAAAGACAATCAATCACACACTAGTCAGGCATGACTCAGAGTGTGGGTGAAACTGAGAGCACCTGGAGAAAACCCATTCATCATAGATTATAGTTACTTGGTTAAATTGAAACGTTACTTGTTAGTATTAATTGTCTTTGTCAGTTCTAATGTTATCATAATGTGCACATACTGTAACTCTAATATTGGATTTGCTGTAAGAAGTCAGTACTGATGACTAGTTTAAGTTCAGTTACATTTATAACAGTTGGCGGGAGCATGATGCTGTATAATGTGGATATTAGAGCTTCTTCAAACTACCGGTAGTTCATGAACGCGAGCATCAACAAAATACCCGAGATCGCTACCAACATCGACAGACATCTCTTCTATGGACTCCAATAATATGTCACATTTTCTATTGCTTCAGCAATCAGGGCAAAATCTGGGATCAACCTTGCGATTGGAAGATGACCTGCTCCGGGTTAATGTTGGTTTAGAGGTTACAAGTTAATGCAACTTCCGTTTGGTTTCCATGGGTTAGTTGAGGGTGGATGAGGCAGACCTTTATTGAACAGGAGTTTTGTGAGCTGTTTCATGGTCGGCTCAGTGAGCAGCGCAGCCCCTCTGGAGTTCTCGAAATGCTTTCACAAGCTCACTGAGTCACTCTAACTTAAACCAATCAATTGAAACATGTAACTTAACTCAACTTGAATAACACATATTAAATAACTAAATTGTTTAAGTAAATGTAAGCCAATAACTTTTTTTTCCAGGTAATTTCTTTCAACAAATTTTAAAAAAATAGTTTCGTTAATGGAGACTAAAACAATTAAGTGATTTAACTCATGTGTTCTTTCCCTCCCGAGACATATCTTAAATGTATTAATTTCATTAAGTTACTGGGCTCAGTTTGATACTGAAGTTTACTGATTAAATAGAATTAATCTGTTCACTTTACTGGCAATGTAGTGGCCTCACTGTTCACGTCTTTCCCACATCTGCTAACGACAACATCACCATGCAGCCTTGATCAAAACAATTCAATGACTCAGATGTTTTGCTTGCATGTATTGCAGGTGATACCGTAACGATCATTGTACTGTGTCAAAGCCTGGACAGCTTTTATATGTCAGTAGTAGCACATTTATTGCTGCCATAAAGTATCCTTTTGTTTTCAAATCGGCCGGCTAAAGATAGCCTCTCTATGGTCTTTGGGCAAAGCCAAATACAGCAAGTTGCTCTCAAGAGTATTTTACTAACAATTGGCAATGATGACCTTTTTTTTTCTTGCTCTCTTTTGAGCATAATATGTTTTGCTTTCGCAGGGAGTGCAAATAGAACCTGTCAAGATTATTGTGTCATGTTGCTACTGAAAAGAATGGCTTTGGGAGTAAATATCCCTGCAGATGTGGCACAGACGGTCAAAACATGTTTTTGGACGGACGACGCAAATTTCCTGGACAGCCTGTAGCTGTGTGCTGGGCTCTGTCACCCCACCTGGAACACAACTTGACCTGGAAAAGGGGGAATGGAGATATTAGGAAAAACATACTGTAGTCGCCGATTCTATCTCCCCCTCCACTCGCCTGCACACACAACGCCAAACAGGAAAGAGATCAGAGGAAGGGGTCAGCAACTTGTTGCCAGAGCTGAGACAACCCATAACACCTGCTAGACCAGCCACTACTGGAGTCTGGGCTCAATGTATATGCTGACCATATTCTTCACCCCCCCCGAGAATAAAGCTATGTGATTTCGCAGTTAAATGCAGCAACTAACTGGAACCCACATGTTTTGATTCAGGCCTCATTTGGCACAGTACGGCGCAAAAATATACACCACTGGAAAGTTTCCTACCTAATTCTTCTCTCTGAAAAGGTGCACTGAATCATGTGCTTGTGAAAAGCAGCCGCACTGTATTAAGTTCACACATCGATTTATGTGATACTCAAGAACAATCAGGCAGAGGTGCTTCGCTCCCCGAGGTGACCTCGCACACCTTTGTAATTGGGTGGCAAAGTGTTTGACCGCTGTAATGGATCGAACTGGTATTGACACGCTTTATTGATCTCCAGCTGTGCACAAACAGTAAAGACGGCAGCCCTCCTCCAAGACTGTTTGCCCCGAGCTTTAGATTTCTAATTAAGAAACTTCACAGCAAATGACACTGGTCTAACAGAACAATGGCCTTTATTAAGATGTCAGAAAACTGAAGCGAGCGAGCGCACATTATTTTGGGATTATTAGAGTTTGCATCTTTTTTTTTGACAGATAACTCTGACAAGAAAGACAATGTGTTATTAAAAACCCACCACACCCACCACTCATGCTGAAGAATGACTTTTAGAAATAAATAGTATTTTTGTAAAGTGAGCAAAAAAGAAAATGCCGCTGTCAGCAATGTATACTGTGTTCTCCCAGAAAAGCAGAGTGAGTCACTCCATCCCAAAACTGCTCCCTTGTCTTCTACCACACACACTATAAAACCAAACCACATAGGCTGTTCAACTTTTAAAGTTGAAACTATGGATAGAATGTATGTATACAATGGATAAAATTCAGAAATATTTCTTGGTTTGTAGAAAAATAAATGTGTCTGATTAGGAAACATTTCTCACTAGATCTTTATTAAAGGTTATACAATTGTGTTCTATGCCCAATAAATCACTTCTACATGTGCTTATGTAAACAAAAAAGGTATGTGTGCAAATTGCACAAGATCACATTTGGTATCACAATTTTGTGCTAAAAGAATTATTCTTATAAATAAACATTATATCGGTGCACTCATTGACTTATTTGGAGAAGAACCTCTCAAAACAGGAAAATGTGTTGAAAAAAAACTTCGAGATGGACAAATGCACATGATTTAAAACAATTTCAAATGTTAACTTAATATATTCATACAGTGTCTTTAGTGTTGTGTGTCACGCACTGGAGTAAAAGAAAATAGGTATTACTGCAGCCGGATAGTACCCTGGCTTTTGCGCAATGGCTGCCATATTGTTGTTTATTAAACTGAAGTATACAGAGCAAAGCTGGAGTCTGACAACAGATGAAATAATTATTATTTTTCCTTTTTGCAACTGAGACAAACATCCAAGCCGCAATGTAAAAACAGCCATTCACTGGATAAAAATACAATCCTCAAGAAGCAATTCTCTGTTAAAAGTAAAAGTTTATGTCTTTATGTCCTTTCACTGTGAGAGATTGATGAGCTGGGAGGGTCTGTATCTCAGTGGGTTTTAATTTGCTTCATGGACATCCTTAATCAGCGCAGTATGCATGTATTTATCACTTTAATAGCTTCCAGTGCTCGGAGGTCCCATGTGGCAGTATGGCACGAGTTGCCCGAATGGGATCTGATCTGAAGTGTGCTGGATGTTTATGCTAAAACATTCTGTGCAGGTCTTTATATGAGGGAAAACAGTGAAACTATGTGCTCTTCACAACAACCACCATTCAGAATGTGTGGAACGGTGAAAACAATAGGATCATGAAGGAACCCCCCCTCCCCCAACAAGAATTTACTCTTCCTGTGAATGTTTTCACATTTCTCAGCTAAAGGAGACTGGAAGGATGCAGATACTCCTGCGAGTGAGACGCATGTCTTTGGCAAAGCTTTTTAAAGTCTCACGCAAGTCTGTCTGGAGGTAAAAGCACACTCTATGACTTATGTAACCACCTGCTCCAGGAAAAGGAGAGAAATTAGTAGAAAGTGTACTGGTGTACTGAAATTAAAACTGCTGTTTAACTATATTACTTGCACAAATGAGAGTTCTTCTGGGAAGCATTAAATCAAAAAGTAAAGTTTCTTTTTTTCCTGCATTAAGAATTTATTTCAATTTACCTGCATTAAATATCTAAATTCATCTGATAAACAATGCTGTAGATAAAAACAACACAATAGCAATTTCACTTTAATTACATAAAGACATAAAGCATTAATTTTATATGGTCAGAAAAATTGAGAAAGGTTATAATAGTAATTCAAATGATAGAAATATACTAACTTTCTAACATAGAAATGTACAAACTTTTGATTAAATGTCGTGACGTGTATTTCATGGTGTATATTAAATATTTAAGTATGAGGAAATTTAAATACTTGGAATTAAGTATCCCAGAATATTATCTTATTACAGGAATGTGAGCATGTGTACTTTGTTACTATTGTGACTGCATGAACAGTAGAGATCCATTTTACAATGTAAATTCTTACTCTCTTTCAATTCTCTGACTTTGAAGACATACAGTGGGATACTCTTCCTGCAGGTTTGTCACAACAGTAATGGAAAACAGTCATTGTGAACAATGCCTGCATGCATCAACCATAAGTGACATCTTTGATAAATTAATGTTGTTAATTCCTAGGCGCACAGTTTATGTACACTGGAAACATCACGTGCACAAGATAACAAATCCAGGGGGTTTCCAGCTCCTTCTGACAATGCATGTTTCATATTCCCCGTCATGATACGAGTGGACAATGTGACCTGGGTGTGTGTGTGTGTGTGTGTGTGTGTGTGTGTGTGTGTGTGTGCGTGTGTGTGTGTGTGTGTGTGTGTGTGTGTGTGTGTGTGTGTGTGTGTGTCATTCACTCAGCCTGGCCTTTTGTGGTGGAGATAGCTGCACCAGAGTGTGTGGAAAACACGAATGGCTGTTGCTTTTGCTTCTTCCGCCAGACCTGTGTGACCTTTTACACAAAGATAACAGGGCGGTCTCTTATCCCCAGAACTCACCCGCCCTCACAAGTCCACAGCTCCCCCATCCCAACAAACAGAGCAGGCCTGGCAGCTCAGACAGAGGACTTCCTCCCTTCAAGCTGTCTCATAGAACAATATCAACAGCCAGCGCCACAAGCTTCCTCTTTGTGTCTCCAGTAGCCTTTTGTTTTGGAGTAATTAGGTTCTTTCTAATCAAAGACAGGTCATTGAAATAAGAAATGGATATTCCAATAGGATTTTTTTTTTTGGGGGGGGGTTGCATGGTCAATAAAGACAATCAGGTCATGTATACATCGTTTGCACCAGGATGAGAGTCAACATTATTTTTAATGTATGAGGCCGACATGGCATTTCAGTAAGTTCTCAAAATCCTATTGCTGGTTAACCAAGCCTGTTCTCAGTAGAACACAAACACACCCACAACCAGAAAATTCTTTTCTACCTCTTGTGCAATAATTAGTGTGATTTTATTGATCTGATTTTATTCATTTGTGGGGGTTTTTAAATTCTGATTGCATTACAATAATAATGTGTACAATCCCTATATGCACTATGTCCATGATAGCATCCATACAGTCCATGCAGTCTATACAGACTGCATTTTTAAGCTCCTGGCTCTATCTATTTTTTTAAATTTAATTTTTAGTTTTTCTATTGTGTGATTTATAGCTTTTCACTATGTGTAACACTGTGAATTTCTCCATTGGTGAGATGAATAAAGGATTATCTTATCTTATCTTATCGTAAAAGCGCCATCATCCCGTTTTTGTGTAATTCTAGAATTTTTGCTCACACAGTGCAACTGTGTTTTTCATAAATGGATGTTTTTTTCTGTGGCATGTGTGGCATTATTTACACATATAATTAAAATCAAGTCAATCTGCATCAAAAGCTCATCTCATACAAAAGGATGCATAATGTGCATATTGTTAAAAACACATTACGACCCCAATAGGTGTTAACAATACAGGTGCAAAGCTCCATTAAATGTCATGCCAAATAAGAAGGTGGTGAATAAATAATAGATAACATTTAAGAGAAAAGTGGTGTTGTTCATCGTCTTCTCAGCACAGAGCATCGAGTTACTCTCATGTCTTCCAGACCAACTCGAACGCTCACTAATCATAACCATTGTCCTCAAAATCATACCTCAATACAACAAGTCATCATCAGTGATCTATTATTCATCTAAAAGTGACAAATATCGGTGAAAATATGGACAAGGGCAAAGCAGTGTGTTGTGCATAAACGTGATGAAACACGTTTAGCAGTGACAGTGGAAACCAGTGAAAAGACAGACGCACTGCAGAGGGCACCAAATAATATAAAGATTGGACATCAACAGTGTGTCAGGTCCTTCTGCTGCGATCCATCAGTTATTTCTAATAAGTCCCGTTAGACGGTGTTCAGTCAGATGAATTGTGGAAGTGACATATCTTTTCCTTTACTGTTACTTTAAAATTGAAAGGTTGTTCCTTATTTTCTGCTACAATGATAACAAGTAATTATGTATTGTGCATGTTTCTCTTTCATCATCGTCTTCAAGTGATTTGCAAAAGGTCAGACAAAAGATTGTGAGTGGCTTCGAACAGAAAGTGACTTTCCTCACAAGCCACGCGATATCCTGACAAGTATAGCGGTTGGGAAAGTTGTCATTTTTAACCAGGATAACAGGCATGGTAAAGATGCAGTAGCAATTAAAAGAATGACTTGGGAACAATACCCTCCAGTTAATAATCCAATCAAAGATAGATTTAAAGATTTAAAAGATTTGCAAAAGAATTATGTTTTGTTCAACAAGTATTCTATAGATAGATAGTATCTATCTATCCATCCATCTATCCATTGGTCCCTATACATTCTGCTAATTTCCATCATTCTGATTCCTCATTTGGAGACACTTTTTTCTGCCCATTCATCAAAGAAACAAGGTCATTATGGTTGATTTGTTATTTCAACGTATTTGAATTAGTTATTTCTCCATGTTTTTCTCCCTATTTCATGCCATCCTCTCCTGGGCCATTTTATCCTCTTTGTTCCCTACCTTACAGTAGAAAAAACCCAACACTCTCTCTCTGAACATATACCCAAGGGACATGAGTGGTCTCAATGTCCTGTTTCTGGTCAGAATCTTTTTTTGCTGAGGTGGTGTTGGGCTCTTGTGCATTCACTTGCACAGCGAGCCTCAGGGGATGAGGGGTGTGTCAGGTGCATTGGGGGAGGATGTCACATACAAATAAGTATGTTGTTTTTTTTGGGGGGGGGGTTTGCAACATAAGCACAAAAGAACAGTCAATTTTCATTTATGGAAACTGCAAAACCAACCAGGTGTGGAACATGCTAGATCATGCAAATTTAATCATGTGGAAAAAAAATCCCAGCAGTAATGTGTTGATCTGCAGGATGCTGCAGGATGGTGGGTACTTGTGGAGACGATGCCTTCTAATCATATTGAGACCAAATATTATTGTTTGATTATCTCAATGAGAAAATGTCTTTCGAGATGGCAGTCGAGGAGCTTGAACTATAGTACACCTAAATCCCCTCCACAGTTGACCTCCAGAGGTATTGTAAAGAAAAAATGGTTCTTATGCTAACTGAGACATTAAAGTCTTTACATTTACTCTATATTTTTGCCTGAAACTATCATAACTGTTAGACTGATGCTTTGGAAATTTAGAACTGTCTCTGGATTCCTCTTGATAATATTGTTGACGAAGTCAATTCTATAAATATGTTTCAACAAAATATTTGTTAGTTTTATGCATCCCTTGTAGGAGACCTGCTCCATACTTTGAAAAGCACTGATTTAAGGCATTAAGTTGTATTCATGTTATTATGACTAAAGTGAACATTGCTAATCTGATTTATTGATAAGACACCATTATTCAAGAAACAAGTCCAATTAACTCAAGAGGGGCTTAGTAATGCAAGAACCTAATTTAAAGCAGAGACCATTGCTTTTAATGACAAAGGGAAGGGTGAGAGCCCACTTAAAATAATATTATCTATAAGTAATATCTGCCTGGGGTGTCATTCTCAACACCGTGTCAGCTGGTGTCAATCAGCCTCTATTACTCCTGCAGGGATGATGTGCTTCTCTGGCAACGCAGAGGTCAAAGAGGTCAACTTTGATACAATGAACAGCAATCAATCGTTACTGCCGTCACAACACATTGACAGGTTGATATTGTGTTGTCATTATTCGGCGCAATAAAAATCCCTCTTTCTCTCTCTCGCGGGACTCACTTCTTCCCTCACCCCTCATTGACCCACTGGCCATTGTCTGTATTGCCCACACTCACCCTCTTCAGCCCGGCCCCGACTCTGCTGCATCGCATTGCTTTATGAATCCAGCGCCGTGGCGCCAGTGCAATAACCAGGATTTAAATGTCAGGTGATGGAGCCACTTTAAACTTAAGTAGGTAATAAAGATATATTGCTGCAGAGAAAGTGTCTTTTTAACTATCGCCAGTATAAAGACTGAAATATTTGTTTATGGTTTATGTTTTGTGTGTGTGTGTGTGTGTGTGTGAGTAGATTTTCCCTGTGCTTTTTCATTCTCCTCTAATCAGGTTAAGTGGCACCCAGAGGTGCAACACAGCGAAGGTCATATCCAGACTATCAGGCAAAATAATTTGGGGCATTCGTTTTTGTCATGTTTTATTGAATTTAGCTCCTTCCTTTGTAAAAGAGCTGAATTTGACTGTAATTGTGAAATACTTGTTGCAATAGTAGCAACAACTCAGAGTAAACTAATGAAGTATGACTAATCACATTAATGATATTTTTGGTTTTGGTTGTGAATCCAGGCTGCCATGAACTCTCACTGTCATGGTTAGAGATTCTCCACCTGTTTAGGTGAAGGTCAGTGTCACCCAAGTATGGACAGATTCGTTAATAATATCTCTTTATCGTCCCTTTCATCATAGCATCTGCTCATGCTGCTTGTCTGTCATTTCAATTTTGTGTAGCTGTATATAAAATGGTTTGTGACAAGTTCTTTTTTACAAACTTCTTAACATAGATGAGATAAAGTTACAAACACCTTTCAATATATTACTATGAAACGCATCAAAAGCACAAGATGCAACCTCAGCATTAATGTTTTTGCAGCTGAGAAAATGCGCTGGACCCCATTGTATAATGGTGTCAAAGTGAAGGTCAGGTTCACAAACACATGCTTACCAAGAGCTGTTTGTCATGTGTTTGTGATGGCGGCACTTTTTCACATTCAGTGATTCAGTCTGGTTTTGCACAAAACTCCAAAATAAAAAAAAAAGAAACAAAAAGAAACATGGAGCTTCATGGTTGTAAAGTCGTTAGCACTCTTACCTCACAGTGAAAATATGAGGTGAGCTCTATCCCAACAGAAGCTAGATGACAGGCTCCCACAACGTGGAATATGAAAACCCTGAGATTTTTAATGTGGCCGCATGTTTTTAAAACACGTTTGGAAAGGATTTTGCACACCAGTTACCCCTAATTTGTGTAGCAGCTTTATAGTGATTTAACATTGATTTAAATTGTGTGGCTTTTCTGACAGAATGTTAATCTTTCTTATTGGACAACCTCATCCCCAAATGTACCGTTGAGAATATCGGAACCGAACGCTTAACCTTGTTGCACAGTATATTAAGATGGGAGCGATAAAAACAACATCCAGAAAGTACATGCATTAGTGCTTTTTCCATTGCTACAGCTGCAGGGTCCCAACTGTGAGAAAATCTCTTGCTTCAAGCTATATGCACATTTTATGAGCGCCATTACAAAGTTTGTACCAGCACACACATAAAGAAGGCATAAAATGTGCAGGATCATCCTTGGGGGCAAATTTTCCTATCCGATTCCTGTTGTCCTCAGGATGGACACATGCTTATTGTGCTAAATAAAGCCTTGCTTCTTCTAACACTTTTTTGAGGGCTTCCACCCTCCTCTCTCACCTCAAGGATGTGTGAGTGTGAACATGCAAGGAAACTGGCCAACATTTACACACGCAGAAGCACTTTTCATTACTCTCCGGAGGGGAGGTCAAGAGGTGAGGTCCGCTCAGCGAAGCTGCACAACTATTGTCAGTGAAATGAGATGTAATATGTGGCAGAGCAGGATTTTATAAAACAACACGTCCTTGGCGGCAGACAGCGAGCTGAGCGAGTGGTGACAGTCGGGGAAATGAAGCTTCAGGCAGCTGAGATGGAACAAGAGATGTCTCAGTCAGATAGATAACAGCAAGCTATCAAACAGCAGAGGCGCCGAGCTCCTGGAGAGATCGTTAGCGGAGCGCGACGTAAATCACAAGACGGACACATTTGCACTTGTTGGCGACGTGGATCAGCAACTTTGTGCTCAAGGGGATCCTGTAAACAGAAATGTCCCCTTCGCTAAGGTGTTTTCACGTTCGCTTTATCAGATTTGATGAGATGAATGCACATTTATGAAAAGAGATTGGCGTTGCCTGGCTGTGAGTCCCAACCTGCAGAGGACAAGCCTGTCACTATTTCATCTTTGATGTGCATCCATTACTGAGCAGAATTATAATGGGGCAGAGACACCACCAAGGACAGAGCCAAACACTAACATGATTATGGTAATGACTGCCAGCAGCTACTCCGCTGAGTGTGAGGAAGAATGCACTGAATTCCCAACAATTAATCAAAACACATAAATAGACATGCTGTTATTGGCTTTCACTACTGGCAGACAAATGATTGGTGAATTTTGTTGATACTACTAAAGCTATTCAATCACCCTGATGCATGGGACGAGAGGTGGGGAAATTAGTCAGGTCACAATACATCACGCCAACACTGAGTTTACACTTTGTCAGCAAATGTAATTAGCCAGAATCACACATTTTCAGGTCACCTACATATAAAGTGGCCCGCTGTATTTGAGATCAAACTGACCTATGGGGCGTCTTCTGTGATAACAAATTAGACAGCAGTGAAACCACAATTTTCTTCCAGCATGATGTTGAAAATTATTAAGAATCCAGTGTTTAATAATGCAAGGTTAGAGGGCAAATGGGTCTGACATGAAACTATAATTAAACTGGAGTCGCAACACAAACACAAAGAACACTTGCTGCAATGGCTTATAGATGGGAAAATCCCTTTCATATATTATTGGAGAATAAATGCTCAGAACAAAATGTATCTTTAGAAAGATTTCAGTTTTTTTATGGATTCCTAACATTGATATGGAGTTATTACTTTTGACCTTGCCATAAACGTTCTGTGAAACTTACTGTAAAATGTGTTACAGTCTAATCTGAGGTGTATGTAGTTATATGTATAATGGCCACTTATGTAATCTGACTGGGGTGTTTTCTTGAAAACAAATCAACTGACAGACTGCTTCCTTTTGCCTTCGAAGCTTCAGGAAAACTACTCTTGTCATACATTTTATTCCACATTTCAATCTCAGCTAGAGCCTAACTTCACATGGACAGACAACATTGAATGTGCTGTTAAAAAACAACAACACAAAAAACCCAATAAAACAAGGTTTATGGCAACATGTCCCACTGTGTGTAGTCATCTTGAATAAAATGTGTGGTCCTTGAAACTGCACCAAGCTATGTCAAAATACTGACTTAATTTTTTTTTGTGTGAATATCTGAAAAAGGCTGAAAATTACGAGCACTCAAGCAACTTCAAAGCAGCATGACAGCAGACAGCCATCAACACGTCATTCTCACAATGTATTGGGCCATAAATCTGATTCAAAATTCGGATTTCCTCATTTTGCGGTTTTACCAGAGCCAGAGAGAGGATTTCAAAGCCTTTTTTTCCCCCCTCCTAACTGTTCTACCCAGTTAACGATCTCTCAATAGGATCTTCCACAGCCCAACATAGCAGCACTATCAGAGGATGTGAATTCCTGACACCTCCTGTGAGCCACCAGCCTCTCACATCCCACCTCCGTCAGCACATATGCACGGTGATCTCGTACACGTGTGATCACTCCAACATGCACATTCACAACTGTGCAACTGTTCACTACCACATGAATCACTCATACGCACGCACGCACGCACGCACGCACGCACGCACGCACGCACGCACGCACGCACACACACACACACACACACACACACCTTCTCTTCCACTCTTTTCAAAAATGCATGGGTCTAATTTACTTTCTCATCTCATTAGCACCTTTCTTATTTTCCTCCTCTTCTTTTAATTGCAGTAGTGCCCCCCCCCTGTCTGTCACCTTCTTCTTTTCACACTCAAAGGCTTTTGGGGGAGGAATGATTAAAAGACATACTCGTTATTTACACCACTGTAGTAAAGCTGTGGAAATATTTGCCTATATAGGCTTTGAACCAAAGGAACAAAACTGATCCTGTGCTAATGCTCCTGATGTTGGACCCCACAGGCGGGACTGGAAGCCCATCGATGAGGACTTATACACAGCAAAAGCATCTTATATGCTCCCTCGGAAATCTCAGGGGTATCTTTGTTTATGTTGCTGATTTCTTGTGATAGTGAAAATTCCAAACAACAATCCCTCTCTTTCCACCTCCATTTATGTTTTTATCACTTTTATTCTGGAAGATGGTATAATTTTTCATCCTTAATGCTACCAAGGGAAGTATATAGCCAAGACAAATTAATGGCTCTACCCCACATCTCAAGGGTCACTATATTTCAGGTTGGGATTCCATGTTCAGACATGCACATTCTGTTATCACAAGGAAAAATATTGAAACAATTGGTCTTGTTTGTTTCTTGTCATTCATGTGATGCTGTTTTGTTTATGCTTGTTGTTTTCCTCATACAATAGCAGAGGCTGCTCTGTTTCAACACATCAAGCCGGTGATACGGCATTGTTATCAGCTGAAAGCAAGACTTACAATAATGGAGATTCGTCTGGGACAGAGTGGAAAACATAGGGGGCGGATCACCGCGATATGTGAGGGCAGATTCATCTGGGTTGTTGCCGCGTGCTGGTTTGGTTTATTTGCGAACATCATATAGTGGTGAATGGTTTTGTGTTTATTAGAGGGGAGAGGATGACTGAGCCCTGATGGAGCAGTATTGATCCTCCATCAACCACCCACACATGCTAAATCCTCTTCTTGACAACTGTGATGGAGCACTATACAGACACTTGCCTGTGGGCTGTGTGTGACAATTCATGAGGAAATCCATGTTCAGAACTAAATTGTCGGCCATGTTTCAGTACCGGCACTCTGTTTTCTGTCAAGGTAATAATAGTGGAAGGGAGGTATTGTGGTTTGAGTTTGGAATTATCGTATTGGCTCAGGCGTCTGGGTACATACAACTTGAATTGCATCGGTCATACACAATGGATCCTTTCTTTGAGGTCTGATGTGTCTAAAATTCATGTCACTATTGTATCTCAAATCACTCTGTCTCATTTGATTTCAAACTGATTAACAGGCGTTTGTTTTGTAGGGTAAAAAATCTGGATTCAGCTGTGATTATCAATTTTCCTGTTTTGTATGATGGTGCCTTGCGCACTCACCTCTCTCTTCTGAGCTGAACAAAAAATGTGCGGCCATGAGTGGTGTCACGTCTCAATCAGAAACAGTGAAAAATAACACTAAAATCATCTACACGATTCAGTCTGTTAAGTTTGGGAGCATCTCAAAAGGAAACCTTTACTATGTGACTCAATGAGGTCAGACATCATAAAGTGGCCATGGTGGACAGGGCCCAATAAGAAAAATCAATAAAAGAAATGAATAAATAAATAAATAAATAAATAAATAAAGTAACTGGGAGGGGATAATACAATTTTAAACTCAATATGTCTTTTACTTTTCTCATCTTAAGGGGAGCATAAATTATCATTTTCTGCCTTTAGGTCTTTCTATCCTTTATGAATTGAACTTTTTAATAGACAAACAACTGTTGGTAACTCATAAAAAGACATTTTCAATTAAATAAATAAATAAATAAATAAAAAAGTTATCCAGCTTCCAGCCATGGAAGATTTGACTGACTTCATTCATAATCAACCATTCTCGTGACTGCGTGCCAACATTTATGATCACTTCCAGAACGATTATGCACTTCTACAGAGAGATATAAACTTAATGACTCAGCATATTCTAATTTTCTCCTTCATTATTAATCTGTTCCTTGGCAGCTGTTATCAGGAGGGAAAATCTGTTCGGTATGGACAGTTTTTATTGTGTTTGTTGCGGTCCCTGTGCAAGCTGCTCATATGGTTCACTCACTAATACTCAACCCACAGCGGTGTGACAAAGCTCTATTAAAATTACATGCCAATTAAAAAAAAAACTAAATATGATTACTTTTGGATCATAAGGTTGAAGATATGAACTCCAAAAGTGAAGTAGTATTTGTTTTTTTTTACCATGTTTCTGTCCTATAGCCACTAAGCTGTTCATCAAATCCAACAAGTTCAAATGAAATGAGAGCAAACCTTTTACAAAATGACTATGCGAGAGGTCCAGTATGATCTGCCCCAGCACATGCCGTGAACATAGAGGCCATGACTCCAGCTGCAGAGAAGCAGCTTTTTTGGGAAAAGAAATAAATCCCCTCTACATGAGGTGTAATGAGGGAGTGCTGAGCTGTGATCCTCCCTTCTGTCTGGGCTTAATATGGTAATACCTAACCCCCACAACACTGGCTGCCGGCAGAGAACACAACCAGGATTTACTCTCTTTATTACCTCGGCAGAGCATTTAATTTCCTGAGCATTTGGGTGGGTTAGTGGTACAAGCAGGCGGGTGTCAGGACTGGCAATCAGTCAGGGTGATGCTGGGAGACAGTGACACATATTCAGAGATAGAGAGAGATTGACAGATAGAGAGAAGGAGTACTCTTTTGTTTGAAATGAAGAAGCTAATCTTAGTGGGAAAAGTGTTTAATGTGTATTAACACATGGGTGTCCCAGTGTTTCTATGTGCATTGTAAAGTGCTACAAGTGGCTCCGAGGAACTGATGAACAGCACTCGCACACCATCCGAATAAATAAGAGTTAGTATTCAACCAGTTTGTTTTTCTTCATTATAGTTTTTTTTTTTATTACCTTCATTATGGTGACACTGGGAAAACACTGATCAGATAGCTTGTATTTATGTTCAGAGACTCCCTATCATGCACTTTACTGTGACTTAATCATTGATACAAGAGCAATTTTTGCAGTGTTGTTTTCCTGTCCATGTTGATACATTCAGTGTTAGTAACACTAGTTATATACTAGTAATATGACTACTCTTAAGCGCATACTCATCACTGATAACATTTATAGAAATAGTAACGAAGTTACAATCACTGATGTTTGAGTGAAGTAGCTACTTTTGCCATATATACGGTAGTTACTTTGTCAGGGACCAAGGAGTTAAGCAACAAGGAAAACTAGTTTTTGAAGAAGGGGTTTTTATTAACTCAAACAACACAAGATACAAAATTATGTTTCTGTGATGATAAAAGAGGTAGAACAAAACAAACTCAAAATAACTAACAACCGGAGGTGTTAACACCACAAACTGATCTCACAGAATGAGCCATGAGGGAGTATATATAGTGGCTGGGTAAAACCAACTACGACACAAGGTAGAAACACAAATGACATTACACAAAACTAATAATGAAGAAAACTACCTGAAGTCAAAAAAACCCTCTGCCAGGGCAAAAGATGGTCTGGCTGGTTGCTTGGGAATGGGCATAGAAGAATGTCTGATCTGTTGCCACTGCAAGATGACACCTCCCACCAGCAGGGTAACTCGAATTGAAAAACATAATTAGCACAACTGAAATGTGGTAATGATATTCTTTCAATGTGAAAAGTGTGCACTCCATTTAAACAGTGTAAGACTAGGAACATTTTTTTTTAAATGAAATGAATAAATCAATAAATGTGTGGCGTGGACATGAAATGTTTGGGGTGTGGCTAACTGCAAAACAAACAAGGTAGTGAGTGTGAATGGTGTCAGCTTCAGACTTTACTGTGTGGACTTGTCCCTCACATACCTATATAAAACAAATGCACAGATGCATGATCTGTAATTGTTTGCATTAGCAGTTCCCAGGCTGTTTTTCCCAGGATTTACAATTTCACTAAAATCCTGTTTACTGGAGAAACGCCTCAAGCAGCGGCAGATCACACCTTCACAGTTTCCTGGTGCTTATGCTCACAAAAGGTGCCTGTTTCAGACTGACAATAAACAGCAGTGTTGCATGTCTATTTATGAAAAATGCTGTGTCGAACTGAACAGAGGAGGTGGAGACAGACGTCAAGTTCCCACGAAGCTGAGGTAAATTTGGTCACTCTCAAAAAAAACAAACACAAAAAACCCCAACATTTTCCTGATGATTCATTATAATTCACTTCGACTATTCAGAATCACATCATATTTGGTGGTAAGCAGCAAGGAAACAAAGACACAAAACAAAAACAAAAAAACTACGGCAAGATGAGTAAAAAAAACCGAAAAATGTCAACAGCTGGTCATCTCCTGAATGTGGGGGTTATGATTATATAATTATTGTGCCACCACAGCTAGTCAGACTCATGAGTAAGCCCTCCTGAAACAACATGAAAGATGTCCAGCAGTAATTAAAATTAACATTAGGCTGTACCCACAGTAGCTGAGATACATGACAACAGGGCTAGCTCAAGCTCACAGCTGAACTCATTGCAGGTAGAATGGAGGTTAATGAAATGCTTGTACTGTTCTTTACGTAGTGTGGCAGTCAATTCAGGCGAAAGCAATGAAAGATTAATAAGTCTGACCTGATTCAGGGACACATAAATGACGTAACTTCACCTTAACTTAGTGAGTGAATTAGTCATCAGACTGACCCACACAGTGCTGACACGGCTCAGCTCATGTGCAAAATAAAAACACTATATATAATGAAAAGCAATGTCATAGTTGTTGTTTTTAAGTCCACAACTTTTTTTAAAGTATAAACAAAGGCAGTAATCAACAACTTTGTCAGTAAGTTTTAGTACTTGGTTATAATCTCTGCATAAAGTCCTCGTGGTGTAGACTTTGAATAAAAGTCTCTGTTTCATCCCAACAGAGAAATGTTAAATATCCACAGTCTTTTTAATATGACAAAGCTGTTTATTGAAGTATGCGTTCAAATGATCCAGCGAGTTGTAAGTTTACCAACTAACTAAACCGCTTTCATCGGGCATAAATAAACTGTAATCCTGTAATTATCATTAACGGAGAGGAAAATACCGCATTACCCTTGGCAGGGTAATCATGTTTAACAAGCTTACACCCGCATCATATTGTCATCGCGCTAATTAAATGTGGTGATAAATTTGTGAGCGTGTTCATGGGCTAAATTATGAGTCGTTACAATGCAGGTTGCGTTTAAATGTGTCGTCCTCATATGCATAGACGTAATATTAATGAGAGATATGTCAAGATGAATAATGTCACACGCGCTGCTCAGCTCGCAGTCTTTGCAGTTTTGATTATAGGCAGTTTCTGACAGTTAATCTCTGCGGAGAAAAAGGACTAAAGTACATTCTTATAATACAATTATGAGAGCATTCAAAATTGAATTATTGTTTCACAGAAGTACGCATCTAAATCGCTTTTCTCCAGCCTTATGAAAAATATTTTAAAAAGCCAAAACACATTTTAAAACATATTGCTGCAATGAAGTTGTCACAATGGAGAGAGAGTGTTTTCCTTAGGTGTTACTTTCACGATGCAAATTATGCGGTCAGTTTCACCGCATGCTGCAAAGTGAAGCTGCTGTGAAATACGTTACAAGGCATTATAAAAGAGTTCAGGATCTCCTGTGACTGCTTCATATGAATAAAATTGGAGAACATCTCCGTGCCGTGACGGAGGAGATAGCATGCAAGTTGCTTGAGGTGTCTTGTGGTCTTATCAGCTCTGCAGAGCAGCACCAGCTATTCCAACCTCCCTCCTCAGTCTTGTTCTTATTGCAGAGGAAGGATATACCCCACTTCCTATTGCTCCACCCACCTGCCCCAAGCTCTGTAGAGGAAAAAAGTAGCACATAAAATTGCAGGGGTTAAACCTTGGGTTGGGAACAGCTCAGACAAAACATGGCAGCGTCTTCATCATAAATCATAGCTGTTTATTTGTTTGGCACCGAAATGTGTCGCGCTTTCACTCACGTGGCTTTCAGCTGGATTTTATCCAATAATCAGATGTGTTTGTGTGTTTTTCTTTATGTGATTAAGTTTGAGCCACTGCTGCTACAATTGTAGGGAAAAAAAACAAAGGATTGGTGGAAAAATCTAAAGCGGTGTTTATTTGCTGACCAAATGAGATCAGCAATGACTAAGTGCTCCATCTTGTCACAAGGAAATTTACTGGATCAATGGGAGGGTGGAGATTTTGATGGAGAGGGAAAATTACTTTCCACGTGCCACTGACTGTATTGTGGGCAGAGGGACAAATGAGGACAGAAGACTTATTCTGGGTAGGGAAAATCCTGTTTTTGCTCTGAGGTGACATTTTAAAATCACCTAATAAATGGATTAATAAATAGCTGCAGGCCAAATTGACATGCACTGGACCTTCACCTGTACAGTAGTGTTTTTTTTGTGTGTGTTTTTTTTTTTTTTTTTACTATTCTGACACGCACCTTCTTAGCCAATCACTTATTTTCCCTTGCAAGATTAATTAAAATCTTGAAATACCCGAGAGAACAATAGGAGAAAAATGTTGCCTTCTTGCACAGGGTCTCATTCCACCAGGAGGAGACAATAGCACTGAAGGTGGCTGAGCAGGAAGCATGGTGAGGAGGACAGGAAAAAGGAAGTGCAAGCAGGAATAAACGCTGTTGAAATAGTTAGGGCACAATTTCCGCTCTCCGCTGTCTTAAAGTTTAACTTGAAGTAATTCTTCTGTTGTCCTTGAAGGACACACGAAGTGAGCCTCTCCACAAAATCTGATGGAGCAATGATGCTGTTGATTGTGACGTTACACTGATATACTGCACAGCGGCGATGGGTGGTCACCGGGACAGGCGGTTCTTTTTCCTGTGGCATTTGACCTTTCTGGAGAATATATATAAACAAATGTTAGAGCCACAACTAATGGAAGCTCGTGCTTGTTTTACCATTAGGTCAGGCTTCAATTTACTTGTCATTGTCGCTCTTCAGGAGGTCAACAAAGCAATACTTGAGACAAGGAGATGGATACGATGTTTCCCTTTTAAAGGCCCGTTTACACAACAATGTTCTTACATTCATTTACATGACAAAGGTGGCCAGGGACAATGAAAACACAGC
The DNA here is from genome assembly GCF_963422515.1 of Blennius ocellaris. NCBI lineage: Eukaryota > Metazoa > Chordata > Actinopteri > Blenniiformes > Blenniidae > Blennius > Blennius ocellaris. The sequence goes on from NC_137653.1 coordinate 20,805,610, forward strand.
TTTTTGAGAACAGATCCCAAAGTGGAACTGTCAAAAATGCTCCAACTCTGTTTCCATGAAGACGCCAGAGACGCAGCTACTATGCAATGCCAACACAGCGGGAGTAAATAGTTATTCACATGCACAGTATAGAAGTTTGCCTCCAGAGTGACTCCCAGTCCATATTCTCCTGGGACTGGGTAGTTTTAGATGAGAGTCACCCACAATACCAATTCAACTTCATCGTTGCCGTATAAATACAAACACTTGTTGCTAATTTGAGCAAAAAAACTTTGAACAGGAACTTGTCATATTAAAGAGTCAAAAGATAGGAATGTGATTCTTTCACAGCCTTAAAAGCAGAGGCATCTAATCTGTGGCTCATCGGCCAATTACGGCCTGTGGCTCAGATTTAAATAGGCTCAAAGTTAATTTTACAAATATAACAGAATACAGCTCACTCATGAAATTTGTACTTTACTGTATTGTACTGAGGACTCGTCCAAAGACTGAGCTAACCAAAATTAGGCTAAACAAAAAAAATCAGGTTAGCAACTCATCAAAACTATCGGTGAATATTTGTTCATTAAAATGTCTGTTTCCGAATTGTACTCAGACATAGTTAGTTGAATGGTACACACTCCATTAATACTCACCAATTGTTAAAGAATGCTCCAAACAAAGCTCTTAATGATCTGACCAATCGGGCTCAGCACATTATACTGTATTGCTTTCTCTGTATTCCATGAAGACAAGTGCTAAACTGATTAGAAACGGGTCGCTCATGTTACCCAGTGCTTACGTTTCAATTCTTACAATTTTAATGGGAAAACAGTCAGTGAAAGATGTAGTAATGAGAACTGCCACTCTGACACAAGGACACTGCAGCACAGAGTGGAGTAGTTGTTTTAATGAGCTGTGTTATCTACATTCATCTTCAGTATTGTTTGGCCAAACTGTGGTTTGCTCAATTATTTTAGTCACCAAATAAACTTAAAAGCATGTTTTCATAGTGTGGTAGATCGCCAGCCCATGCAGGGGAGAAAGATGAGAATCTTTGCACGAGAGCTCACTGTAAGGACACCCTGATAATCTCTACACCACTGTGTGCCTCCTGACTTATATCATTCAGCAGAATGATCCCAATCACTTTGAAGACACTGTCAAGGTGATGTGTTGAATCCATGGCCCTTGCTTCGTCACGGATGTAACTTTTCAAGACAAACAGATATAAAAGAAGAATAAACAAAATACATGGCGAGTTTAGCCATCTGTGGGCTCTGGCTTTCAGCATTAAGAAGACTGACGAGCCAACGTACAGTGATAAACAGCATTTACACCAGGAAGATGGATTCTGGGAGGTTTCTTAACCTCACTTATCTGCCTGCTTCCCTTTTGGCCAATGGTGACCTCAATACTGAGAGCATGGGATTAACTACACTTGCCAAAATATAATATATATTGATATGAAGTAGCTATAGTAAGCTGAATGTACACGGAGAATATATTAAAAATGGGGTTTTAATGGTCCTGGATTTGGAAAGACGATCGAAATAAATCAGACTTTTAATCGGTTGAATTAATTTAGATTCTTTCTAAAGTTTTTGCTGAATTGTTTATGTCTTCTCTTCTTCTGTCTCACAAAAAAACCGCACAGACACACTTTCAAAGCCACTAATAATTGCTTATAGAGGTTCTTGGCATAGTACAGTGAAAACACTCTAGGCAATTTCCGTCAAAGGTAAACACATCCATCACGTACAGCTAAATTTAATAACTGCATTTTCTGCAACGCATTTCCTGGTTGTCTCTCCTTCTTCAGCAAACGTAAAGGAAACAGAGGAGGGTATCTTTTCCCTGGGAAACAGCTCAGACCTGGGACGCACAAGAGGCACATCAGTACAGTATAATGCATTGAATATATGAAGATAACTTGCGTGTGCAATCACCAACACACACTGCAATCACACAGAAACACAACGCCGTTGTTGTTGAGCGTATATATGGCGTCTAATTACGTTGTGAGCAGTGGTGATAAATCACTGGCGTCTTAATCAAAGCACTACAACAGAGAGAGTCATCAATCACTTACAACAGCACCACACAACATCAGCCTGTAGCTTCCCCTTGGCTCCTGTCTGGCAGCCCTGCTCTGCGTAAAACACGGGCCACATCGCTGCGACACATTATCATTAGCACAATCAACACCACTTTGGATGGCCTGACAGAAAGCCATCAAATCCTAAATGGATATTGAGATATATTGGACCATAAAACTGACAAAGTGATGCTTGGCGCATTTCAAAAAGAAACCAAACAGGAAGCAGATCCTCCGTGGTTCTTCTGAGCTTGTTGCGCTCCAGGCTGCTCAGTCGTCGCCTTGCACCTGAGCTTCACTTGTCCTGTGATGGATCGTAGAGGCCCGGGTCACCTCAAAGGCACAGTGGTGACATTCAGAACGTGGAGCTTAACGTGGGAGAATGACAGATGGCATTTCACCGGAATCTATAAAAATGTGTCAGAGAACGAAGACTTTGACTTTGAGTCCTGCACTGCCCTACTTTACAACCCATGTACATTTTACACACATGCTTCGAGGACTCAAAAAGTCAACAGGGGAGACATGGCTGCGAGGTACAGATTTGGGTGCAGTCACACCTGAAGTGTCCCTGACAAAAACTCCAACAGGAACAGGTCTAATTTGGAGTGTCCGGTCTTTTGAGATTTCTTTTTCCATTTTTTTGGATGAAATGTCATCACATCATTTTGCTGTTTAATATGAGAACATGGCTGCGATTAAATGAGACAGGACGAGGCAGACAGCCTGAATGGAGAGAGTGCAGGATGGAGACGGTGGGCAGTCAGCTATGAAGGACATGGACACAGCAGTTATTTTTAGTTATCAGTTTTCAGAGGCTGTCATTCGGAACATCTCATTAAAATCGGAAGGCAGAAAAAAAGCAAAGGAATCACAGGAAGGCAAGATCAAAAAAGCTCACGTTCCTGTAACATATAAGCACATACACACACGCACACGCACGCACACACGCACGCACGCGCGCGCGCACGCACGCACACACACACACACACACACACACACATACACACACACACACACACACACACACACACACATCAACATTGGATACAATAAAATATGATATATCAACAGAGGTACAAAGATATACAATAGAATTAAATCAAATCAAATGTTTGATGGCCATTTTTACCTGTTTTCATTTACAAGCATCATGTGGACTAAGATAGTCATAAATATACAACCTAAGGGATTATATGTGTAAAATAGCAGTTGTAAACAGTGCAATCAAACCAAAGGGGGGATTTCTTTGGGAGGGGGTCTGTGAAGTAGCAGGATCAGAGTAAAAAACATAAAACGAACAAAAAATTATTATTTCAGGACAACATGAGAGAGTGAAGAATGGTTAAATTGTCCTTTGTCAAGATGTGCACACCTCAATCCAACATCTAAACCAATTGTCATTAAAAATCTAGAAAAAGAATTGTACAAGTTGGATCAATACCAAAGTATATGAGTATCTGTGTGAGGACATGAACTGTTAATTTTAACTATCACAGTTACATCAATCATTTTGACTGTAATCTGGACAGCGCTGCATGCTATCCCACTCATTAAAACAAACAAAAAAAATGGTTTGAAATTGATGATTGAAACCCCCAATTTGAGACTGAATTACTTTATCAAATATTGCAAGCAATCAGCTATCAGTGCATACATGAGCAGATTTTTTTGGTGACCTCTGCAAAAGATAACCGGTCTATATATGCTGTAATATCAGAGGGGGTGTGCACACATGGATTCATTATGTTCCTCGGCAGACAGGAAAGTCTTTTAAAATGCACAAAGCCTGTCCAAGGTTTATTAATCATCCTATAATGAGAGATTAAATGCAGAGATTCATTAACACAATGTGGACAGAGTAAATCAGATACTTGAGGGAAATGTCCTTACTGGTGAAGTCGTTAAACATATTAACAGGACCACTATGCCATATCTTTTCCATGCTAAATGCCCCTCGGAGTCATTCTCATGTAAAAGCAATAAATACATTTTATGCTGTTTTATAGAAAACAGCCCTGATTTTCAAATTGCTCTTAATGATAGCATGAGAACAAATCCCTATATACATTCTCTGGCGTTTTTTTTTTTATTATTATTATTTTCAATGCAATTACGTTTTAGTAACCACAATCAGATGAGGTCCTAAAAAGGTTCATTCTACTCAGATGGGTCATTTCTCTGCACTTGACTCTCATTGATTTGACACTAGATTTTATAGGAAATTGTTTAAGTTATGAGGCTGAGGCAGACAGAGTAGAGCAATTATGGAGAGATTGCTTCAGTAGCTAATTAACAAACTTCCGCTGTGACTTCGGTGATGAACAACAATACAATACTGTACAGTTTTATGAAGCACAGGGAAAAAAATTGAGCCACCAACAAGTCCTTTATGATGCATGTCTGGTTTGTGGAAGTTGAAGTGGCCCACACATAGAGAACGTGCAAAGTTGACACACTCAAGCTGGCTAGTGAATCAAGGTCATCTCTTTGTAAGTGCTAACCATCACACCACATGTGACAATGTGGGGGAAAGGGAGCGTTGTCTGCGCTGGGGTTGTCAAAATTAGATTTGCACATGCCCATGAATACCAGAATTGGAGACTTTCTGGGATGTAGAGCAGACCTGAGAACATGGTTACACTTTTAAGCAGTTCTGGAGTCTGCAGTCCCATTTGAGGCAATCCAGAAGGCTTTCAGGGGAAAATGTTGTGAACCACTGCTGTAGCATATAATATGTGTTTTTTTGGGGGTTTTGTTTCAGTGTTTAGAAGACATTTTCTCATATTCTTTTATTTTAAGAAGAATTAAAACACTGACGTGATGCTTTTTCGTGGTTCATTATAACTGTGAGGGGTAACCTACTATTTTGACTCATGGACTTGTGAACTTTACTGTCCGGGTATGGTACAATCAAACTTCTTTTTCCACATTCTTTTTTGGAAGATTTCTTTTTTTTTTAGTTCATATTTGCTCAGACTAAAAAAAAATTCTCTTCCTGTGGCTGCGACCTCCTGAAGTTTGAAATGTATTTTCATGGGAACACCAAGGGCCTCATTTATAAAGGTAGCTTATGCACAAAACGGGTCCTGAAAGATGCGTACACCACCTCTCACACAAAGTTTGTGATTGAAAAAAATAAACTTTGCGGGAGAATGTGTGTACCGGTACGTCAACTTTGAACCTTGCACATGCACATTTTGAGACGGGAAACCTGGTGGCGCTGATGAAGCCTGATCCGTCTCATACATTTAATATCTTCAAAAATCAGACTTTCAAATCCATTTATATCAGACACTGTGGTCTTTACATGTTTCCCCAACTTGAAATTATCCAAGTTAACAAAACACTGTAATGCTCTCACTTTGCACCAACCGAATCAAACCAGTTTTAACCTAGAAAAGCATTTAAACTCTTGGCATTTTCCACCTAGCAAACAAAGCCTTCTGAGAAGAGTTGAAGTTGTTATAGCTGCAAAGGGTGGACAGAGATCATATGAAATCCTACGGTTTAAGAATGGGATGTCACTCAAGTTCATAGGTGTGTGACGGGAGACAAGCATATTACTTTTAGTAATACAGTGTACTTTAAAGGTCAAATAAGAAAGTTTTTTTTGTGGTTTTTTGTTGTTGTATTTTTAACCTATTTGTTTTGGATTGTTAATATTTGGTTTCTCCTTGGCAACTGTTAAATATTTCACTTCATGGATTTCAAATATTGGTTGTTTTATGATTTATTTATCACATTATTGTGAGGCGAGAGGGGTGTCTTGTGTTTTACTTGGCTGCAGGTTGCACGTGTGCTGACTAGTGTCCACGGGCTGCCATCTGTTGGATTTTTGACGTAACTGCAGTTTCGGAAACAATGTTGCCTTCAAATAAAATGGGAATAATGATATACAATGTAAAGACCACAACTGCATCGTTGAGTTATTTGTTATTCTTGTTTTTATTCCCCACAAATTTCAATGGTAAATCTATATTATCGACAATTTAAAACAAAAGGAACCGTTGAAATTCAAACTATTGCAAAATACTGACGTTGCTTTAAGTGCAAATATCATTTTCCTACTGCGAACGTTGACATTGAACTAAACCAAACATGGCGGATACGGACGAGCCGTAAGTAGAAACCGAGGAATCGAGCAACAAACTCCCGGAAGATGATTTCTCATGTCTTAAATCCACGAAGGCACAGCATGGACTAACTCTTTTTTTATCCTATCATTTTAGGGAAAAGAAAATAAAGAGAGTAGAGGCGCTGAATGAGAAGTTAGAGATCAATTGGTAAAGCTGAAGGAAGGTTTGATATTACTAGTGTTTCGGATCAACTAGTGTCCTTGTTAACTGGTGACCGACTTCTTTTAGCGTTAGTCGTTGCTGCTTGTAGTCACTCGTTGCAACTGCAGTTTTTTAAAATAAGAGTCACAAAATGTGTGCTGACTCACTCATTGTTCACTGGGACATCGATGAATTTCTGTCGGATTTTTAATATCTGCTCTTACGGGTGCTAAAGTAACTCGGCCATCAGGTAACAGGGAAACCAGTTGATCCGTAACGCCAGACAGGACGGCGACTCACGCCAGAAAAGAAAAGCACACAATTGTCGTCGTAAACACGACATGAGTAGATGAGTTAAGGAAAGTCCACTGGTTAGTTGATTAAATAACTAATGTATCTGTGAAATAAACCCATTTTGTGACGTTCGCCTATGTACAGGCAGAAGAACTCTCTTCTCTCTCTTGACATGTTAGCTGTTTCCTTAGCCTGTCCTCTTTAATGTAGTTTTACTAAATGTTTATTTAGACATTATGTCAGAGAATAGAAGTCAGAACAGTAGGGGTTGTTTATAAAGCAAGCTTGCTTTATTTCTAGTAACGACAGTCATATTAAAAGGCTCCGACTGACGATTGTAAACAAGTACAGAGATGAAGTGCTAAATTTGTAAACATCCAGTCATGCATATCGGTGTATGCTTTGATGTTTTGGTGTAGATGTGTGCACGGAATGACTGTGTATGTGTATGACCGTAAAACTATAAAATGTATTACTATCTACATATATTTTTTAATATGTAGGATTCTGGTTTGATGATCTGGTCTCAGCAGACAGTGCATGCAGTCTGTCTTCATCCAGCTTTCAGAGTGTGGAAACTCGACAATGTGAATGTCTCCTGTCCTCAGCATGGTGGTGGACGGAGGCAGTGGACATGCATGTGAGTGGGATGGCCGGTGGAACCATATCAAGAAGTTCCTCGAGAGGCCGGGTCCGTTCACGCATCCTGACTTTGAGCCGAACCCAGAGGTAATGATTCAAGAGAAGGATTGAGTGATTATTTCACGCCGTGACTTTTCTGGTGTAAAATATTGTGTTTATCTCTCCTGCAGTCTATCAAATTCCTGTTACGAACCTGCAAAATTCTGGTCATTGGTGCTGGTGGACTGGGGTGCGAGCTGCTGAAAGACCTAGTAATGTCTTTGTTATTATCGAACACCTAAAAGTTACAATTCATCCAGTAATGAAGCATCCATATTTACATTTTTTAATTTTTGGCTTAGGCTTTATCAGGCTTTCATAACATTCATGTTGTTGACATGGACACCATCGATGTTTCCAACTTGAACCGACAGTTCCTCTTCAGGTCAGCAGGTGCATGTGATATACTCCTTGTGAATTTCTGACACGTATCATTAGATTTCAAAGTGTTTGTGATCTTTAACAGGCCTAAAGATGTTGGCCGGCCCAAGGCAGACGTCGCGGCTGATTTCATCAACACTCGTATACCAGGATGCTGTGTTGTACCGTATCCTTTCCTTGTGATAAAGTCCCAGGATTTTGTTTATGTTGAACAGGACATGGAAATATCCCAATCACAGTCAACAAGCTACGATGTAAAGTGTTACAACAGATGAATGTATGCTTTACACTGATACGTATTAGGCTTGGTGTACATGGTAAGGATATAGTTGTGGAGCCACTGTAGCTGAGGTTTGTTTATCAGCCAAGTGAAAGTAAGGATAATCAACTTCTCTAATCTTATCTGATTGCATGTTGGGTATACTCGTGGTTATTGGCAAGTACAGAGGCTGACGCCTTGTTTTATGTTTCATGGTAAACTGTTTTTCCTGAACATTTAGGCAGACATTTCAAGAAAATCCAAGATTTAGATGAAACATTTTACAGACGTAAGTATCTGCAAGACCGTGTGATCCCAACTCTCCTTATGTCTGATTGGATTCAGTTTGATGCAGAGGAATTGATTTGTTGGGGGGTGGGGGTGTTTTTTTTTTTCCCCCCACTAATAACAGTTGGAAACCCTGTTATCAAGTTCAAATTTTAGAGTCAATTAGACAGAAGACATTTGCTTATTTCTTCTCTTTTTCAAGGTCCTAGAATACTGTACCCCCTCATAGAGGTCCAATTTTACTATAAATTTATACTTGTAAAGTATACTCTTTAATCATAAAATCACATTCTGGAATTGTATGTTTTCATAATTGAAACTGAATTTAATTTGAAAGTTTAATCTGAACTTAATACACCTTTATGTCTTCATCTAGAATTCCATTTAATTGTGTGCGGCCTCGACTCTATAGTTGCTCGGAGGTGGCTGAATGGTATGCTGGTGAGTTTTATTTTAAACTCAAATCCTTCAGGAAACCAGGATTATTTTCAGCAGTTGATGTTCTGTAAGGCCACTAATTAAATTTGTAACACTGTCAGGTCATAATAAGAATTACTTATCACTGTTTGAATAATGAGCGACTGTTTGGCAGCTTGCTGCTGGCACGGCAGACGAACACAATCAATTATGTACAAGGGATTTGGGATTATTGCATCTCGGCATGTAATAATTTGGCTGCTTGGGCAATGATAATTTTTTTTCCCCCCTTATTTGTTGAGGTTTTAAAGAGTTAAGATGTTGTCTATTGGAGATGTAGTCTATGCGTTCATGTGTCTCCTCCCTGTGTCTCTGTGCAGCTCTCTCTGCTGGTGTATGAGGACGGTGTCTTGGATCAACAGTCCATTATTCCTCTAATAGATGGCGGCACTGAAGGCTTCAAAGGCAATGCCAGAGTCATTTATCCTGGCATGTCGGCCTGTATCGACTGTACCTTGGAGTTTTACCCTCCCCAGGTAAGGAGGAAGATTAGTTTGAAACGCTGCCTCACTCTCGGTCCTTTTGTTTTTGCTGATAACCATTTGTGTTTTCACACAGATAAACTTCCCCATGTGTACCATCGCGTCAATGCCTCGTTTGCCAGAACACTGTGTTGAATATGTGAGGATACTGCAGTGGCCCAAAGAGATGCCCTTTGGAGGTAACAAATCAACATGTACTGTTATTTCGGCTGTGTCGTTTGTAACGTTAAGAATCGCCAGGATCAGATTTCCACCCCGCGGTTCTGTAGACAAAGAATATCGGATGTGTTTGTGAATGTGGTCCAGACGGCGTGGGCCTGGATGGAGACGACCCACAGCACATCCAGTGGGTGCACCAGAGATCTCTGGAGAGGGCAGCAGAATACAATATTACAGGAGTCACATACAGACTAACTCAGGGTGAGTGCACAAAGCATGCAGTGGTTTGTTTGTTTGTTTTTTAATCGCTGTCATAAAACTGTCTGTAAATAAGTATTTATAAATCAGGGATTGGTGACATTGACTATCATCTCATGTTTTATGTTTAAAATAAAAATTAGTTTGGTTATGCAGACACTACAGCAGGGATGTCAGACACATTTTTAGTTCAAGGGCCACATACTGTACATCCCACATTCCTCTTGAGTGAGCCGGACCGTTAAACTAAGGCCATAATAACCTTTAAATTCAAACGTGAACGCTTTTCTCTGTTGTAGAAGAAATTAAAATGTCTACAGTGTTTCATTTACTATGGAATATTGCTTCAATCTCAACCTAAAGCCAATTTTAATGAAACCTTCTGGTGCAAAATCCAGCGAAATGTTCTAATAACTTCTCCTTTAGCTGTTGCATTAAGCATGTTTTTATGAACTCACTCTGACAGCTTGACTCTGAGACGAATGCAAGTTGTCTATCTTTCATGGCAACGTCACCAATATCTCTGCTCGGGTCTCAGTGTTGTGTGTCTCAGTGTCCAAAACTACCTCTACAAATAAAAAAAAAAAAATCAATGTTTTCTTTGAAATGTTTACAATTTGCTTGGTGGGATTGGAATCTCTTGCAGAACAATTTTGTCCCACGTGCCTTATGTTTAACAAACATGCATTACAACATGATTAAAAGTCAGATTTAAAAAAATTCAGCCTCCCACCATCTGTGAAAGCAATCATTTATTGATCATTTATTGATCATTGGAAATGAGCTGATCTGTAATAATGGTCACATCATTGATTCCAAAAGTATTGGTCCCCAATGTTACTTGGAAGAAAGTCATAAATATTCTTTTTAATTCAGTTACTTTGAATATATATGATATGTTCAAAATACTATCCAATACAGAATATAGTTCGATAAAATATTTAATATCTAAAGTCACTCGCTCTATTTTTCCACACTTGGCGCATAAAGAGGTGCAACATTTAATTAGGATGAGTTTAAATGACTGCTATAATGCTAATGCCTTATTATTATTTTTTTTTTCCATAAGTAAACTTCATAAAGCGTGTCCTTTATCCATAGCTAGTGGTGAACTATTGGTTCAGGTTAGTCATAGTACTGGTATTTGTTGAGTCCAACATTTTCTCAGGTGGTACACGATGTTAGAATTTAGAGAACGATGACTCGACATGGCGGTAATGGTTTTGTTTCTCTGTGTTGCAGGTGTGATTAAGAGGATCATCCCAGCTGTGGCATCTACAAATGCTGTCATTGCTGGTAAGTAGCCAGGATTTGCTAAATATTGTCCATTTCTGGGAAAGACGTGTGGTAATTATGACTTTATCACAATGAGAGTTAATCATTTCCAAGCGCGACTCTGTAAACAGGAACATGATCCCGGATATAATCGTGTTATTTTTCTCTGCTTTGTTGGACTCAGCTGCTTGTGCAACTGAGGTTTTCAAGCTCGCGTCAAAGTGAGTTTGCAGGATCATTTTAGCAGCAACACCCACAATGCAACACTTATGAACCACTTTGACGAGTTAAGCTCTTTTCTTACATGCAGTGCCTGTTTACCGCTGAGTAACTACATGGTGTTTAATGATGTCGACGGCCTGTACACGTACTCCTTTGAAGCAGAGCGCAAGGTTTGTCCCGATGTCGTCTATATATTTTTATGTCCGTTGTTGTTTTGTTTTTTTAAATGCCTGTTAAAATTGTGATTTCTGTATTTTCCGTTACAGGAAAACTGCTCAGCCTGCAGCCAAATTCCAGTGGAACTCCACTTTTCCCCCTCCTCCCAGCTCCAGGAGGTGCTGGACTACCTGACTGAGAATGCCTCCCTGTGAGTTGTTTGTTATTCATTTGTGGGCCATCCTGCAGAAGTCAAACCCCATTACAATATCTGTCATTGCACTGTTTTTTTTTTTTCTTTCCCCCAGACAAATGAAATCACCTGCCATAACTGCAACGGTGGAAGGGAAGAACAAAACGTTATACCTACAGGTGATTAAACTCACAATTTTCAATGATTTGTTATGAGATCAATTGTGTGTAAAGTGTCACCAATCAGACTATTTTTTTTTTTTTTTGCTGTTGTTTTTACAGTCGGTTGCCTCAATTGAGAAAAGGACACGGCCAAATCTGTCCAAAAGTCTGAAGGGTGCGGTGTTTCCCATACCAAATGCTTCCCGACCAGACATTGCATAGCACTTTTGCAATTTGAATTCGCAGACATGTTCACACTGTGTTTTTTGTTTGGGTTTTTTTTTCCTCTAGAGCTGGGCCTGACTGACGGACAAGAGCTGGCTGTGGCTGATGCCACCACACCCCAGACCATGCTGTTCAGACTCTGCTTCTCCTCATAGGACGGACCCGAGCACCCATCAGGGCGCTATGAGAGTTCACAGTGTTTTCAGTCACAGTGATAGAACCGTCTCAATGGACACAAGGACTGCAGGTCATATTTTGCACTGAAAAGCCAAATCAGAATTCCCACCTTGTCGTGTTTTGGTGGTACTTTGCAAGTTTTCAGAAGTTGTGCATTCTTGTTTTATGTTTACTACAACCTGCTGTGGGTTAGGAGCAAAAAAAAAAAAAAAAAAATTACAAGCAAATATTACTTTCAGAGGATTGTCTGAATATGAGCTTTTAAATATTTATTTATTTTAACAGGGTTTTTTTTTTGATGATTTAAACACTATTTAGTGGGAATCAATCAATCCAAAAAGTGAACTGGAATAAAAATGTCTTCTCTAAAATGACTGTTTGCTTTTATATGACCTCCTTTTGTGCAAGAGATGTAAAATTTGCTCACCGGTTTAAAATTGAAAGTTAATATACCCGTACTCTATTTTTGTTCAAGTACACAACGGACGATTGGAATGTGAAACAACAGGTACCTGAGTGAAGGTATTTGCTCTGTTCTCCAGCTGAATGAGAAACAGCCTCACCGGTACCACACGTGCAAGTTGGCTTTTCGAAAATGCTTAAAATGTTTTTTTGTTGCGATATCTTATTCCTTTTGGTTAAATGAAATCATTTAATGTTTGGTGCGATCCAGATCATACTCTGGATCCAGGGTCCAGAAGAAAGGTTTTTATACAATAGAATATTAAAAAAGAATAGAATTCTTTTTGTCATGTGACATGGTTTTTCCCTCCAATTTTGGTCATTTAATTTGATGATTTTCTTTTTCTCAGATAAAACAATCTCACTCGATCTTTTCTGGCCAAATTTGCTTTTTGATTTCAAGTGCTTTTGTTTCTTTTATTTTCTGTGCTTTGTATCTTTGTCGTCGTCATATATTTTTGAAATACTTTTGTTGCTCAGTTTGTTTGCTTTACCTTTTATAATTGTTGGTATACAGCTCTTTAATTTATTCTCTATGGATTAGGTAGTTGTGTTTAATTTGGGTTATTTTGTGTATCTGTGGAATGTCACATTTCAGTTTAACTCCATGAACTGAGCCTTTTGTCCCTGCCTGCTCGATACTTTCAGTATTCTAACTACACCCAACATGTTTTCATTTTTTTTAATATTTGGTTAGATTACGCTGGACTAGATTAGATAAAACTTTATTGAGTCTTTGAAGCAGATACCATCCAGGAAATTAAAACTTCCAACAGCATTTGAGTGAAATTGCATCTTGTCTGAGTTTAGGTAAAAATTATAAAGAAATACAAAATAAACAGCTAAAATTAAATTTCATACTATAGCCAGTGCAAAGTGATTTTGCATTGCAATGACTTAAGATTTAGCTCTTCGCAGTCACTCAAGTCGGTGTGAATTGAAAGGGAGCATGGAATAAATGTAAGATAAGTATAATGTGACACCATTACAAATATCTAACAAATTACCTATACAATACTGAAATTTGCTGTCCTAAAATGCAAAGTTTAGGTTTTTTTTCCAGAGTAAAATGCAATATAGATGGATTTTTTACACTCATTGGGTGTTTGTTTAGAAACGGGTCAGTGCAGTGGTTTTATGTGTACACTGTCTATGATTTAGCAGTGTCTCACATTGGAATGACTAACACCATTCGGACACAAGGCAATTCGCAGTGCTTTGAAAAGAAATGCATCGAAACAAGGTGATTAGGAAAGGTATGTAATTTTCTCTGAATCATGTTTAGTCAGAAATCTTTTAATTCTTGTCATGTTTTTCAAATGGTTGTGAACTTATTTTGTTCCTACCTTAATGTGGTTATTGAATTTCAGAGCTGATTCTGTGATTACGCCCAGAGTCCTGACTTGTCGTCTGGAGTGACATGGAGTTAAGTTGACCGCTGATCTTTAACCTTTCCTCTTTAGAGCCAAAAACAATGGACACCTTTGTAAGTTGTAAGGTTCTGACACATCCACTCATTTATTTAAGCTATGCACTTACTTAGCAGGTATAAGGGCGTGGGGTCATTCGCTGCCACTGATCTACAGAGCTGTGTGTCATCTGCATAATTATGATAGAAGATGTGATATTCCATGATCTGAGCTAGAGGGAGCATGTTGACCTCGTTTTCTCAAAGGACGACATGAAACATTACCACTGCTATTGAGAGCTGAGACTTCAACTAGTTTGAGTTTTACTCAATAAGAATTATCTCTTGATTAAATGCAGTTTTTTTTCACATGATTGCTATGACCTACTGTTATTCTGCGTCACTGTTTCTTTCAGAGCCTTTATTTGGAAAATGTCTTTCTAAAATTTTAGTTAAGTAAATAAGTAATAACTATATATTGTTTCATTAACAGTCTATTTTTTCCACTGTGAAACAGATTTGTGTGGTAACAATTGCAAGCTCTCCCTGATAAGGTAGTAGACACAGCCAATGATGTAATCATGGCCAATAATTCAAAAGTGTGACCAATTTGACATGCAATTCAAGGCGACATACAGCCACTGAGCCTTTTGATCTAAGCCTTGGATCAAAAGGCGCAGTGGCTGTATGTCGCCTTGAATTGATACATTTTACATCAACATTAGACCTTAGATTCTAAGGTCTAATGTTGATGTCAAATGTAGCAATTTGGTGCAGTAAATATGAATAGCAGATTACAATGAAGGTCCTTATTCTACTGTAATGAGTATGACAAAAATAATGCTTGTTGCAATAAGCAGCAGAGACAGAGCCATTTTTTCCTACATTGTGGTATTTACTTGAGTTTATCAATGCACAGAAAGCATAAAGCATTTTTCATTTTAAAAAATAGGTGAGTCTGTATTCCATTGGTTTATATCACAAAACGTCTAAGTTTAATCATTTACAATAAGTTAAATGTGGGTCCCTCAAGAAAAAGGATTGTGGACCACTGGCTTATATGATAAAGGGTTAAAATACAAATAACTTCTCCCATGAACACGTTGTTATTTCTATTCTGTACCTGACAGATGATTTTAGGGGGATTTAAAAGGTGGACGTGTTGATTTTAAAGCGTCCGGCTCCGCAAACCACATGGTGACGTCATAGTGCTACGTGGACAGGAAGTCGCGCGCATGCTAACGCTAGCCGTGCTACAAGTTGGGAGCGACCAAAACAAACGATGACGGCGGAGCGGAGAAGCCGAAAAAAACCTCAGATAAACATGGAATAACCTCCAATATGACATATCTGGTGGAGTTCTGGCTGCCGCACAAGCGTTAAATGTTTTTCTACACGACTGACGTGTAGAAATTTCGCAATTATTGGCGTCACTTTGCTACTTTCAGAGCTTAAACTTCCAGCTTTGCTAATTGGCTATGTGGTAGCTTTTTGCTGTGAGTAAATATTTGAGGACACAACTTGTAATGGCATTGGCAGCTGGTTAGTTGGAACATGAAGAGGTTGGCGAAGTGACAAGTGTTGGCGACGTGACGCTAAATTCAGTGTAATAACCGCGCAACAGACTCCGAAGTTGGTGTTCGCTAGCTCGCTCGATCAAGAGGATGAGTTGGTTCAACGCGTCTCACCTGTCCACATTCGCTAAACAGGCTTTAACACAAGCTCAGAAGTCCATCGACCGTGTTCTGGACATCAAAGAAGAGGACCAATGGGGTGACTCAACTGTAATGCCTTACAATGGTAAGTATGTGTGGGAGCACTATAAACAAACGCTAGGATGAACAGCTGCAGCCCGATAAAAGATTAAAACTCATATCTTCTCCAACCAGATGGCACATTACCGGGAAAGCTTTCCGTGAGCGGAGGATGGGGAATGACACAGTGGGAAGCGCCCACAGAAGAAAAGACCACCACTCCTCCTCCTTCCTCGGAGGCTATTACTACTCCGGTCACTCGTACTGTTGTGGATGAATCCGAAAACTTTTTCAGTGCCTTTCTTTCTTCTGGAGATGTACCTGCTGTCCCCAAAGCCCAGGTGGTGTCCATCCCCCCTACGAAATCGCAACGGCGGCCTCAAGAGAAGGAGAAGAAAAGCAAAGAGGCTGTGGTCCAAAAGGATGTAGAGATTCAAAGGTGTGCCGACCAGGGTCACGACCATGAGACAGCTGCTGACGACCAGCCAGTGGAGCCCCAATCCTCACCAGCAGCCCCATATCCAGACACCATCCTCCTTCAGCCAGTATCTCCTATTTCCTCTCCTGATGATCTTCCAAGTCGATTGGATGGTTCAACGAAGAGTGAGACGGCAGACATTGATGCCAACATTTCCGCAGAGCGAGAAACAGAGGAGCTACAGACGCCCCCAGAACCACAGACGGGTCAGGATTCACCAGATTCTCCTGAGAATCAACCTCCTGCTCCAAAGGCCTCTGCTCCCCCCGAGTCTCCACCCACCACATCCTCTAAGGTCGTAGTCCTTGAGCATAAAGACTCAAAGGTGGAGGATCGCCAGAATGATACCCCTTCACCTCCAGTCAGCGCTTTCTCCTCAGGAACCTCCACCACCAGTGACATTGAAGTGCTCGACCATGAAAGTGTATTGAGTGAGAGTTCAGCCAGCTCGAGGCAAGAAACTGGTGAGAGCAAGGCTGGCCTTCACCTCATGCAGGGCTCCTTCCAGCTTCTCACTGCCTCCACCTGTGCAGATTTTGCCCGACTCGAGGACTATCCCAAACTGACCGAGAGTTGCGGCTCATCCTCAGATGCCTTTGAGCGCATCGATTCGTTTAGTGTCCAGTCACTGGACAGCCGGAGTGTCAGCGAGGTGAACTCGGATGATGAGATTCCTGCAAGCAGGACTCTGGCATCCGTCACCGCTGGTCCTGCCCCTTTAACGGCACCATGCCAAAAACAGGAAGGTGAAGCTGTGCGGAAGGCATGCGAGGAGAGAGAAGTTGAGGAGGAAGAGGTTGAGGAAGAGGTTGAGGAAGAGGTTGAGGAAGAGGTTGAAGAAGAGGTTGAGGAAGAGGTTGAGGAAGAGAAGTGCTCAGAAATGACCAGGGAGCAGTCGCTGGATGAAATGGAGGAGAGTGGACGGAGTGCGACTCCTGTGAATAGCGAGCAGCCTGAAGATTTAACGGAACAGGATTCGGAGGTGAACGTCACAATATTTGATCCTGTCTCCCAAGTTGGGGAACTGATGACACTGCCAATCACCGAGGAGATGAAAAGCGTATCGACTGTGCAAATATTGAAGCTTCAGAAGGTAAAAGCCTGCATTGGATTACTCTTCCACTTGAATGTAAATATTTGTTTGCTGTATGTGTTTCCCTTATATTTACTTTTGACTTTATAAAGACACGACGTTTGACATTCAAACAAGTTCAAGCAAATTTCAATGTAAATAGTCAACACACTGAAGTTCATGTTTAATTCAATCTCCAAAACAGTTTACCTCCACAATTAAGGAAATAGATGAAAAATTAGGTATAACTGTAACAATCAGATTTTAAAGAACAATAATGAAGCAAATAAATTCTCTTTATTTGCATCCATAAGAAAGCTTCTTCTTAAAGTGTCAGAGCGTCCTATAAATTATTTGAAACTGTTGGCCCAGATTGTTTAGTGCGATTGTAGATGCTTTATTGTAGTTCTTCTTACGCTGTAGTTACAAGTGATATCGCCACACAAACACATGGTCAAGTTTTAGTTCACGCAGGGTTTAGAATGAGACCAATTTAAATGAGACATCTCTCATGACTTCCACAGCACTGCTTTGTACTGGATTAAATCATTTCTGAACACTGTTAAGCAGCAGGATTAAAATTGACTATAAAGTGTATAGTCATGGTCAAAACTGTTTGTTTAGAAGCATGTCGGGCCTCGCTTTTTCAGGCGTGTTGATCTGCTTATTGGTGGGAATTGGAGTTAGACGATGTTGATGATCACATTTAATCATCTGAGGTCAATGTTACTCTTTGTTGTTCATAGACACAGTCCTCCATAAGTCAGCAGCTATGTTTTGCTACAATTGCCTGTAAATAGATACTTCAGCTTGTTCAATGGAAATTATCGTTATTAATGGATCCACTGAATGAATGTATTTATGTTAAAACTAGTTTCCAGTTGCGTGGCCATTTGAAAGGCACGTTGCTGACAGATTTAATCCTTCTCTCGTTGGTATTGACCTTGTTTGCTTCACTTCCTGCAAATACGAGAGCGTGTCACACAGTACATGTAATTACTTCGATACAGAATTTCTGATGAGTGTCATATTCGTAGACATTTCTTTGAGTACAAATGATGTTGTATGTGTGTGTTTAGGCTATTGATGAGCTGTCAGGCCGCCTGGAGAAGAGAGAGTCACAGCTGCTCACTGTGAGCAAAGACAAGGCCAAGCTGGAGGAGGAGTGCGACAACCTGAAAGAGTGAGTATGTAGCTCACGGCTGCTTCACATAGCCTCTGTAAATAAACAATACAGTTGCTGTTGGTGCCGCTTAGATTGGACAAGGCATGCTAACATGTTAGCACTGAAGATGCAAGAACATGATTAGTAAACTAAATTGTTGCCAGAATACACTCAGAAGAATCCCAATATATACAGTTATCAATGTGTGTGGGTTTAAAATGCTGTTCTGAGTTGCTGAGGTTATTTTGATATTTTACATTTAATAATTTTGTCGCCCTCCAGTGAAGTGATAAGCTTAAAGGAGGAGAGCTCCACTGTTCAGTCCCTGAAGGATGAGTTCACCCAGCGCATCGCCGATACAGAGAGGAAGGCTCAGCTGGCCTGCAAAGAGAGAGACATAGCCAAGAAGGTAACTCGCATATTAGTCATAATTATCTGTGATTTGTCTTATCTCCCATCAGTTCTGCTTTTGGATGTCTGAAAACTGTTCAGCCATCATATTCATTTAATGGGTATTGAAAACCATGTACAAAGTTTCAGTGTTGAAACTGATGTTTTTTTTTTCTCTGCGTTGCAGGAGATAAAAGGCTTACGTGAGGAGCTTGCCACAAGACTGAACCCCAGTGATACAATGGAGATCATCAGAGAGAAGGAGGAGCAGATCAGAGGTCTGCTGGAAGAGGGTAAGATTCACTCACAGGCTTGCCAAAGCCGGGTTTTACACTTGGTCTTATGGAGTGAAGCTGCTTTAAAATGCTTTAAAGTTCATGCAGTTGGTGAGGCATTGACATTTGGCTATTGTCACTTTAACACTTTTCAAATCAGCGTCATTCCTTAATATCAACAAGTTGACGGTTAAGCATGAAAACTGCTTCACTGTGTTCTTTTCCAAAATAGTTTTCAAGACATGTCTTATTAATCTGCTTATAATACAATTGAGTGGAGTGTGACAAACGTACCGGTGCACGTCTGGCGACTTCATTTAGTTAATATGAACTTCTACTTGACTGAAGTGTAAGTGTCTCCAGCTTTATTAAGATGTCTGAGTTTGTCTTCGTGTCTCTTCACTTTTAGGTGAAAAGTTATCCAAGCAGCAACTGCAGCAGAGCAACATCATTAAGAAGCTTCGTGTGAAGGAGAAGGAGACCGACACCAGAGCCACCAAGCAGCTGAAGAAAATCAAGGAGCAGGAGGAGGAGCTCGTGCACCTGCAGCAGGTTCACATACACTCTGCTTTAGAAACAACCTTCTAAACATTCAGTTTTTACAGTTAGCAGTTCTATTAAGTTTGCCCGATGATAATGCATGGAAACCACATGCACTGCAAATCAAACATTATGCAGTAGGTTGTTTTTTTTTAAGTAGTACACAATGATGATGACAGGGAAACGCTTTCAAAGATAGAAGAGTTAATTTATTTTCTATCTTTAAACTTATCCCACAAGTACTTTGATTATATTATATTTATTATATGTTATTGACTCGTCAGAGTTTAATATCGGAAGGTATCATGAAGTGAATTGGGAAGAGTTTGCTTTACTTTGTCTTTAGATGTTTCTTCAAAGTAAAAAGCACTACATTGATCAAGATTTCGGGGAGGATTGTGGTACAGTGTTTAACACTTCTGATCTTCTTCCTGAAATCCAAAGATATATCTATTTAATTCACTGATCGCTTTACTTGTAGGTTTATGTGTGTATGTGTGGGTGATTGCGTGTCTCTTTGTCTTACCATAACAATAACCACTTTTAAAAAGCTGTGTAATATTATGAAGCAACTAAAAGTAATTAATGCATTTTTGGGTTTATCTTTTTGATAATTACTGTTCACACTTTGTTTTCAAGTTCAAATGTGACATTTCTCTTTTCAAATATATGGATATCTTTGTTTTTCTACATATAAATGAGTTGTGACTCGTTATTAGCTTAAACTATGTTCATCATGATCCTGGTTGACGTGTCTAGGTTCTGGATGGGAAGGAGGAGGTGGAGAAACAGCACCGGGAGAACATAAAGAGACTGAACACGATGGTGGAGCGACAGGAGAAGGAGCTCAGCGGGCTGCAGTCGGACTCTGAGGAGCTGCAGGAGAAAGGCCGGAGCCTGCAGGCTGCTCTGGACAACTCTTATAAGTAAAAACTTTGTGTTTTACTGTGCAAAACTATACAGTACGGATTGACATTGAGAACAACACTTCTTTGTCTTCAGTTTAGATCTTATAGGGCAACTAAGATACCCTTAATTGGCAAAAAGGTCACCAAAACACCTTTGACAATGGATTTCTAAATCTATGGCACACATTTCTAAAACATGTATGTTTTGTGACATACACTGTGGCTTCAGCCTTCCTCTACATCTGTGTCGTCAGGGAGCTGGCAGAACTTCATAAAGTCAACGCCAGCAGGGTCAGTGAGGCTGAAGAAGCAGCTCTGAGCAGGGAAATACAGGCCAAAGAGCAGCTGGGTGTGGCTCTGGAGAAGGCCCAGGAGGAGGCCAGGATTCAGCAGGAAGCACTGGCCGACCAGGTAACGCAGACCCTGGAAGTCTACTGTTTTTTTTTTTTTTTTTTCCCTCTACCATGCATGTCTCAATTCAACTTGAATTCCGCCATTGTTCCTGGACCCGTGTTCAGGTGGCTGATCTCAGGTTGGCTCTGCAGAGGGCTGAACAACAGCAGGCAAGGAAAGAAGACTATTTAAGAGATGAGATCAGTGAGCTTCAACAGGTAACATCACGATGATGAAATGTGGCCAAACAAGCTCACGAGTAAACAAAATGAAGTCGGCGACTCGTCTTATGATTCTGTAACGCAAACTGTAATTTCTTCGAATTTATTCAGAGGCTTCAAGATGCAGAGACGAGAAACCAGGAGCTCAGCCAGAACGTGACCTCGGCCACGCGGCCTTTACTGCGGCAAATTGAAAACCTCCAGGCCTCGCTGGGTGGACAAACGGCATCCTGGGAAAAACTGGAGAAAAGCATCTCTGACAGGCTCAGTGAGGAGCAGAAATTTATCTCTCAGTTTATACGAAAGGGTAATCTGAGTGAGTATAAGCTAAAAATCTGAGATGATTTCACCCCGTTTGTTCCACCAGCCGATGCCCAGGCGCAGCTGGCTGTGGCGGTGGAGAAGGAGCGATCGGCAGCAGAAGAACTTCTGTCCATCAAGTCACAGCTGGCCTCTCTGGAATCCCAGAATTCTACGCTGCGCCAAGAAAAAGCCCGACTCCTGGCTCAGCTGGAAGCTGAGAGGAACAAAAGAGAGAAACTGGAGGACGACAGCAGCAGGTAAGGAATTTTCACTACAGGGGGCTACTGAACTCTAGTTTTGTTTTTTTTTACCTTTGATTGAAATGATCTCCTGACTGTGAATTTTATAGAAAATTGACCATAATTACCTTTGCCAACGAAAGTTGGGCCGAGACTGTTTGTTTTTATGTTTTGCGTGTATTTATTTGTTTTTTTATTGGTTTGTAATATATATATATATAACTTTTACCAACAACTACTTACCCAAATTGCATGACATTTTCTGGGATGATTTGTCATCATCAATTAGATTTGGGGACGTTACCAGCCAACTGTTTCTAAATACATGCTAGCGATGCTAACTTGGTTCTGTAAACAAATTTGGCGTCGGTGAAGGTCTGCGCTCTACTGAGTGCCTGTTCTAGTTTATATTTGGTTTGGCCTTTGTAGCAGAGTTGGTAGAGCAATCACTAAGTGGTTTCCACCCCTGTTGTCTCGTCCTTTCCATATGTTGAAGTGTCCTTGAGCAAGGCATGAGACACTGAGGCCTGAAACGCTCCCACTGGAGGATTAGCACCTTGCATTGCAGCTGTGTGAATACAACTGACAGTGTAATGATTTGGGTCGGTTGAAGCCGCCGATGTGTCGTCTCAACATTTCCAATGAGATGCAGCCACTGGCCGACAGTGATCAAATGAAAATCATATTTTTTAGTTTGATTCCACAAACGCTTTATATTCTGCTCGAAACAAAAGCCCCCATTTCAAATAAAATATTAGCAAGAATTTCCAACATTCAGTCGTTTTGATACTCGGAGTCAGAATCAACAGTCGGCACAGGACATACATATGGAGGTTAGAAATTGTACTACACTTAGACACACGGTGCAAAAATAAAGACAAATGTTAAATTGGAAAAGTACAAATGTTCCTAAATTAATCATTGACAAAAAAGAGGAAGTCATCAGAAGGCACTTTAACTCTCATTGCCTCACAATGTGAGAGCTATCTGATTGTTAATTTACAGTCTGTAGTTTTTAACTCCTGGAATTCCTAATGTGAAATATAAACACAGAGTGTGTACATGAGCTGGAAACACTACACATAATATTATTTTACTTTTTCACTCCGATTCAGGTGTTTGCGTGCGGTAGCATAGCAACAAAACACTAAGTCACGTTACTGTTTTGTTTTCAAAAAATTGAGTGCTCAACTATTCTGGGTGTTGGTAAAGTTTACAGGCTGCGTCAGAGTAATGTGGCCTTCGCAGCGCTCTCTGTCATGCTAATGTGTCCTGCAGTTGGTTTGTTGTGGGATCCGCCCCTTCCTGAGTGGCAGTGTGAAGCCCAGGGGAACACCCACTGTGAGAAGCAGTCATGTGTGAACACATGGCCTCTGTTGCTCAGAGGCATGAGTGGTGAGAGGCCCAGTGAGCTTTACAGGGCCAGTGGCGCAATGGATAACGCGTCTGACTACGGATCAGAAGATTCTAGGTTCGACTCCTGGCTGGCTCGAATGTTTTTGTTCAACTTTTCTTTTTTTCCTTATTTATATATTAGATAGATAGATTTTTAGCTGATAATTACTGATCACCAAAGACAAACAAATTTATTCTAAATTAGTCCAAGGAACTTTTTGTGCTGGCTGATCATTAAAGTGTAGACCGAAGCCTGTCCATATGACGTGTGGAGATCAGTTATTTTTTTGTTTTTGTATGACTTTGTTTAGTTGTAATTGTGTTTCATAATGACACGTTTTATAAGAAAACCAAAAACAAATGTCCACATTGCGAATGATGAGCCTTTTTTGCTTGTCAATGCCGTGCAGGGAACACGTGGAGTTGGAAAATCTGCGAGGAGAACACAGTCGAATGTTTGAGGAGGCCAAGAAAGAAAAGGTACAGTTACAGCCATTCCCAATGTTCCCATTTTGGTGTGAAACCTCTTCCTGATGGACATTCCTGTTTCTTCTGTCAGCTGTTGCTAAACAATCAGCTGGAGATGGAGAAGATGAAGGTGGAGCAGGAGAAGAAGAAATGCTACCTGGTGCAAGAAGCGCTCAGAGAAAAGGTTTGGTTTTTTTACAATTCCTTACCTCAAATAATTATGTTTGCCTGCTTGATTCAGTCTAAACTCATTCACTTTCATTCTGCCGTGTCAGGAGCGGAAGACCATAACTCATTCTGTGGGAGAGCCTCCGGCCTCCTCCACACCCTCTCTGTCCCGTTCCAGCTCCATCAGTGGGACAGATAACGCCGGGCTGCACACCTCCCTGCTTTCCCAGGTGCACCCTGCTCTCCACCTATACCTCATTTTAAACTCTGTTCGCATGGAGGCTGGAGGCTTGACTGTACGTTTCACTTTTCCCCAGGACGACTCCATCGACCACTCTCTGGGCAACATGACCATGTCCATGTCGATGAGCGGCACCAACCTGTACGAGGCCGCCAGGCTGTCTGGAGGCTCCAGCGTCATCGAAAACCTCCAGTCTCAACTCAAGCTGAGAGAAGGAGAGATAGTGCAGTTGCAGGTAATACGTTTAAACACAATTGGCAAGATTAGATTGGTCAGCAGCTTGTTGTGACCGTTTTCAATTGTACGCTTGTGTTGCGTTGTCAGCTTGAGATCGCCACGCTGGAACGGAGCCGCTCCGTGTTGGAAGAGGAGCTGGTCCGCCTCACGACTCTCAATGACGAGATGGAGGAGCAGGTGGTGGAAATCCCCAAACTCAAAGTTCAGCTCAAGGTACAGAGCCACCCAGTGCGAGGATCTCTTTCAGCAGGACGTCGCGAGATGTGATTTTAACCTGTGTGGCTCTGCATGACAGGAGCTGGAGCAGAGGCACAACACCATCCTGCAGATGTATGGAGAAAAGGCAGAGGAAGCAGAGGAACTGAGGCTGGACCTGGAGGATGTGAAGAACATGTACAAGACTCAGATCGATGAATTGCTGAAGAACCAGAAATAAACCGGTTTTGCTCCTCTGGGGCACAAATCAGTTTTACACCTTAGTCACATATACATTCTTAAAAGGAGATAGGAGCAGAACACTTAAGTTGAATCACTGTGTCAACAGAAACTTCCTGTTATGTCACCTGATCAAATAGTTTTATTTGAAATAATGATTATTTTATTTATATGGGGACGTTGGGAGTATGCGACTCGGTGCATTTACCAGATTTGCGATGAAGGATATCCGCTGTGTGTGATTCACTCATTGATATGAAATCTTTGGGGCTCCTTTAGAACGAAAACGATTCTCCTGATCCCGTCTGTTGTTGTACACACAGTTTTTAACTATATGAGATGGTGAATGCTTTTTGCACTAGAAGATTTTGAGCTCATCCACAGTTTCTGTATGCATAATCAGAACGGTTTAGCAAATATATTGAAACTTTGTACAGAAAAACATTTATGTATTGTTCCTAACTCCTCAGATTGCTGATCACTATGTACGGTGTAGAGGGGCGAGTCGCCCATGATTGAAATCCTACAGACTGGACTTTCAGATGTATACATATGTAAATGAATAAACATTTATTTGGGTGGTGGAAAAATGATTTGATTCTATGGTGTGCAATCATTTTAGTCCTGTTCTGCAGCTTGGGTGAATGAGAGCCTTCTGGTGTCGGAACAGTTTTTACTCTCGGAACAGGAGGAGATTTAGTGTCTCCTCCTCCACAATACCCTTGTTAATGCCTTACTTACCATTAACGTACAGATCCAAACACTTTCCAGCTGCTGTTAGATTTAAACGAAGTTGAGCAGCACTGTTTAGGTATCAACATGAATATCAAGCAGGTACACAAATCAGCAAAGTAGCAACAACAAATACAGAAGTACATGATTTTGATGGTTAAATAAATGATGGTAGACAACAAGCAACATCAGCACATCTCATTGATTTTGTGTGTGTGTGTGAGAGAGAGAGAACCTTCAAGCTTACAACGTCATGATGTGAGTATTTCTATTATTTCTATTTCAAACATCTTAATGGTCCTAGGCTAATACCACCGCTCCTGTTCACGGCCACTCGTATTACACACACTCACAAATAAACTCATACACACAGAAGAAATAATGTCAGGTGTCTAGGTTCTGTGAGTGAAATGAAACATTCTACATCTTCATCCCTCCTACCAGGATCACAGCTCTGCCTTGCTGCTTCTCTAACCGCTATTGAG
This sequence comes from Blennius ocellaris, assembly GCF_963422515.1. NCBI lineage: Eukaryota > Metazoa > Chordata > Actinopteri > Blenniiformes > Blenniidae > Blennius > Blennius ocellaris. The sequence continues at coordinate 20,831,424 of NC_137653.1, forward strand.
GCCAGAATCCATGAAGCTTTATCAAGAGTGGAACGTCTGGAGAAGAGAAGACGACTCCACCTACATGGTCCAAAGGCATACAAATACCACAAAGACTCCCAGATTTTCCGCTCCCTCGTCTACATACATTACAAAGGTAGTCTTAAAGTTGAATTTTTGAATTTGACTCTTGTTTCTATTCAGCATTGTGTTGTATATGATGGTGCTGAGGACTGGATGTCTTGTAGTCTGGACCTTTTATTAAAAAAAAAATTCTGATGGTCATGTGTGTTGGTGTCAATTATTGGATTGTTGATGCGTGTTAATATATTTCATAGGTTATTTTGGGCATGTCAATGTGGATGTGAGTCGCACCTTTTATTATTTTTTTCAATGACAGTTGACAACTGTCCAATATGACTTCCAGTAGGCTTGTATAATGACGCTACACAAAATTAAATTGAATTGAATCTGCATACGCATATCGAGGTAAAGCAACTCTCCAAGCACGCCATAGAATCGACGATAAGTCAGACGTTCTCTGATCAAAAGGTGGCGTGCAGCTTCACCTGGTGGTCGCTGCTGGCTACTGCAGGCCGGTGTGAGGTTTCCGGTGTTATGGCGACCGCCGGCATCATCATCAGTGTGGAGAGAGCAGGCTGAGCACCAGGTAAACTGTGTCCCTCCTCTGGTCCTGGCAGCCTGCAGCTTCCTCCACACGCCCCCACCCCCCAGGCTAAATCTCTCCCTTGTAGGGATGTTCTGGGTCGAGATGGAAGTGATATAAACACGTTTCCTGTGCAGGTCTGGCTTCTCGGAGAAACTAAAGCGGGACTTTTAGCCGCAACATGGACACATTTCACACTCCGGTTAGCCTCCGGTGCGGGACCGTTTCCTCTCTTACCCGCTGACGGAGAAAAGGGTAAGTAAGGCGTTACTATCTCCGTGTTTTTCTCACACGTCCGTCGCAGATTAAACGTGTAAGTATGACAGAAATTAACGAGCTAATTGAGGCGTAGCTAGCTAAGAAGAGTTGGGGAAAACACTTCGGAGTTAATCACGAAGTTATCATTTTTTTCAGAAAGGTCCACAAATTCGGCGTTTATACACAGAAATAAGCGTTCGACGTGGATTACAGAAACATTACAGCTTGTTGTGATGATTATTATTATATTGTTATTAATGATTATTCATGAAAAGGCATCATTGAACTATCCAGACATCCAACATTAAGCTTGTACTCAACAAGTGTCTCAGCAGGTTCAATCCAGCTTATTTACAACTAATTCACATCATTTGTTTTAGCCACATTAAACATTATTTCACTCATAATTCATAGTTATTCAACGCCCATAAAGTTTACCCAGGGCTTACTTTCTATTGATCTTCATTTTGATTATGGTTAAACCAGGAAAACTTTGACTTTCATGACAGTGAAATTGTTGCTTCATCCAAGAATATGCAGTCATCAGACACATGCATGTCATTTCAAACAGAATTGCTTGAATCATGGAAAAACAAATGTCTTTTTGCCGTACATACTAGCTCTGCGTAGTGCACCATATTGCCAGCCAGCACTTCCCCTGTGGCCCTGCATTCTCAGCCATGACTGTTCAGACAACAGGCGGAAAAAAGGTCGGCGGCGATATTTCCTGCAACAGGACCTGCGCTTTAATGTGGAGCTCAGATCCGCCAGGAGCTTCATTTCCCACACCCCCGCACTTTGTGCCCTCATGCTTGTAAACTGTGGCCGTCAGGCATTCAGCCCAAATGACAGAGTCCTCTCTTGTGTTCTTCTCACAGGGTGCTGCGAAGAGAAACCACTGTTCCACATGCCGGTGTAATACTGACTATGCTGCTCTTGGTAGCGCTTGGCGTAGTTTTATCTTCCGTCGCGGTCGCTGCGGCTGAGAGGAGCCACAAACCACCAACGCCGCCGCTTGACTACACCAAGTTCTCCCTGCCGCCGGAGCACATACCCTACTTCCTCTACAACAACAAGAAGGTCGCTAAGCAATGCCGCCTGGACCCCCAATGCCCTTTTAAAGTAAGATGCTGACTTTTGCCAGTATGAGCAACAGCGTTTAAGTAATCTGTCATAGGAGCATGTTGAACCCTTACATTCTTTTGATAATTGACTCTTAGATATTTGACTGTAAACTGCTTGGAACTTGTTCAATCTATTGCGTGTTGCACAGGGGGAACAATAACCACACGCGTATCGATCCTTTATGCTGCTTCATCCAATTAAGGGCTGATTCAAGTTCACCGCAGAAAAGAAATGAAATACTGTATTAATCCCAGAGGGGAATTCTCTGTAGCACTGCTCCACACAGAACAAAACACAGAATAAATTGAAGTTAAAATATCAATAAGGCGGGGTAAAAATTAAGTAAGTAAGATGAAACATTGATGTATACACATGGCTAAACTGGTATAAGCACACATGCAAATAAACATAAACAAATTGGTGTCGGCATAAATGAATTATGATGAACATGCACACATTTGTTTATCCACACAATCACCTATGGGCGTAAAAATCTAAACGGAGACACACAAATACAAATATGCATAGAATTATCCACATGCTTGTTCCTTTAAAATGAATATGAATTTCTTTACATAAAACATGGAGAGTGGTGCAAATTGTTCCAAGTAATTTCTTCTAGAACGTTGTTTGCAGTATTGCTCCGCTCTCAATAGAACACACAGAAGTAATAGAATAAGCCTATGTAATAAATACAATAGCACTACGTGTGTGTGAATTCAGAGTACACCCTGAACAACCCTCTCACATTCACACCGATGTGATAAATGAGTGACCAGGTAACTTTGCATGCATAGAGAAAAAAAAACATGCGAAATTCACACAGAACGACCCCCTGATGAACTCAAACCGGGCACCATGACACCACCATGCGGCCCACATTAATGATGGAGAATTCTCTCGGGAGCCGTTTTGAATGACTGTTGCATAGAGAAGTGCTTTAATGGTTCCGGCTGCCCTGTAGCGACAGGTAATGTACACATTGACCAATTTGACATTGTTAATAAAGCGGTTCCTATTCCACAGTTCAAAAGCATTCTGATCCAGTGTGTGTGAATTTGCTTCACGGTTGCTACGGCAATTAAAAGTCAGAACAATATTGCTAAAAACTGTGTTTTTAAATTGGAGGATTGGCTTTTTCTTCCGTACCTCTCAAGTGTGTCTATTAACACTCTAATATTGTTACAACAGGGGGCGCTGAAGGATTTATCAGCCTGCTGGGGTTATGAGAAAAACTGCGATCCAGAGAAACGCTTCAGTTACCCTGTCTGCACGAGGGCCGACTCTTCATGGTGCGACTTGTGTTTTGATGCCGAGTTCATTGAAATGTGGATCACGTCAAAAGTTCATCGCGTTGCTAAGCCGACTCTCTGTCGTTGTCAGGGCCCGTTCATTGACCGCCGCGCAGGAGCTCTTCTGGAAGCAGGCTGATTTCGGCTACGTCCAGCAGCGGCTCTCCGAGCTGAAAACGCTCTGCAAGGCCAGCAAGTTGGTACGGCCGCTCATTTCCTCAGTTCCCACGGGCCGGCTGAGTCAACAGGAAAATACAGCCGGTGGAAATAGACCCGTCGGAGTTTGGAGACAATGGACGGGAAATAATTTGATGTTCAAAAGAAGTTTGGAGGAACGAGCAACTCTCACACTCTTTAAGGTCCTTAAACGTTTACCGTGTCTGTTCCTCCAGGGGCACTCTTCGTTAAGGTGCAGCAGCCACACGAGATTCTGTAAGGCAACAAATCTTTACCTGGACTTGCGGAAACCACGCAGGAGCCATGAGAGGTCTGAGCAATTGACGGTGTCGCGTACTTAAAAAAAAAAAGAAAAGAAAAGAAAGATGAGAAGGCCTTGTGTTCACGTCACAGGTACAAAGAGGACTTCATTCAGACGGGTGAGATCGGTGGACACTGCAGGCTGAACAGGCGAGCGCTCGCCGCTGAGGGAGACCACAAGAGCCCCTTGCAGTCGTGGTGAGACCGGAGACACGTTCCAGCTCTGAACTTTAGATGCGGCTCCGTCGCGTGTGTTGTCTGGTAAATTTATTCACGAGCATGAAACCGAATGGCTGGGAGCGACAAAATCCAAACCACCAGACGGGTTCTACACAGTGTTTAGACTGTGGGACATTAACATTGAAGAGTTTGGACATTTTTATTGAGGCGACATGAGATTCTGTTTTACCTGACATGAGGTGAATATTATTGGGTGCTTATTGTCCTGGAATAAAACAAAACAAAACAAAAAAAAACCCATGAGCTGGAAGGAACAACAAATGCATACAAGCAGAAGCCTCATAACACCCAGAATATGAAAACGACACTTTCTTTGTTGTATTTAGTAACGATGAGTTCTTTTTCTCTGAGGATAAACTCTTTGGGTTCACACTCTGTCTCGGGGTGTTTGGTGGTCTGGTGCGCCTTCGGCTTGCAGATTCAATCTTTCATTGACCAGTTTTCCACCAAAGAATGCAGCTCTAACTGTGTCCATCGCTTCAATGATGCCGTGATCGAGTTAACTCTCTTGGTATATTCTTTTTCTCTTTTTCGCCGATTCATATTTCTCTTTAGACGGACCCTCTGCCATTATTTCTCCTGCTGCTTAACTTCGTGAGCTTACCTTTGTGTTTACTGCAGATGCTTTTCAATAGTATGAAAGATTTCAATAAATGATATTCTTTTAATAGGTGCTTAAAATTTGTAGTTAAAATGCTTACTCACTTATTTTTAAAACTTACACTCCTTAAAATCAAGAGGGCTTCGAATCTATAGGAATCACTTCAATAGTACTTATTGAGCGATGTAAAATTTAAGTTCCTCAAACTGAGAAACCTTGTGTCGCAGTTAAAGTGGAAACCATTGCTCCTGGGCCATGGCAGCGAGCGTGCCAACTCGGGACCACCGGGATCATCGAGGAGCTCCTGATGCGTTCAAAAACTGAAAATAAGCACAAAGGACCCACATGTGTATGGCCGAATATATCGTCTTAATTCCTTGTTTTTGTCCCTGGAAGTAGAAGTGGAGCGCAAAAAGCCTTGGGTTACTTCTGCTTTAAAAATGGAACACTTTCAGTGACGGAGAATTCTTGAGTTCGCTCAGAGGTGGAGGAATCTATGGTCGTCCTACATTGTGTTTGTTGGACATTTTTAATTCAATTCCTCCGAAAACAAAGCCCTCAAGGCTGATTGCAAGTTGATTTCAACATGGTTTAAAATCGACATCGATGTGAGCTCTTCCCTAAATCAATGCATTCCCTGAACCGGGAATCGAATCCGGGCTGGAGCTACAAATATGTCTGGCTGCCTGCTGTTCCGAATCAAAAATGTAGGAACCACAAGGTGTGGATGAGCGGATTGATTTCTTTCCAGGGAACTAACCATGTGGTCAGTGTAGCGGTTACAAATCCTGTCTCATAGTGAGAATTTCTTCTTTTTTTTTTTGCACGAAATATGATACAGAAACTGCACAAAATAAGAGAACCAATGTTACTTCTTCCTGTCGATGTCTCAGTGTCTTCATCTGTCCTCTCAATCTGGGTTTTCTGCAGCATTAGTGAAAAGTCTGCCTTTTATGTTTGACTCGAAAAGATTATTTAGCCTGTTTTCTGCCTGGTTTGACAAACCTTATGGGTTTCTATAGTCATGTTTGCAGTTCTGTGTTGTGGTTACAGGTATGCTGAGCTGCAGACATTCACGGAGCTGGACTTTGATCCCATCGAGGGTGGACATTGTGATATCGTAATCGAAAAGCCAACAGTCTTTATGAAACTTGATGCTGGTAAGGAACAGTTTATTTGACATTATTTGAAGCCCTTGTTTGTTGTGGTTTTTTTGACTTAAAAATTTAATTATTTGAATTATATATTACTACACTGTCATGATGGCTGTTGCATTATGGGTGTTTTTACAAACTCTGTGAGGCGAATGCTGCCACCCATATCGCAGCTCAGAGCTCAGTCTTGTGTTCGCTACTTTGCTATTTTTCCAGTTTGCTCGGTGGCTTGTTGGGCCGGATTGGAACCTCTTGTGGGCTGGTTTTGGCTTAGGGTTAGGGTTAGTATGCGTAAAGCACTCTACGCTACAATGCATCAGGAAGACGGAAGAAAGTAGATGTGCGATAGGTAGAACCCTCACAAGCAAACATCCTCTCTGTTTTCTTACCGCGCTTCTAATTTGAGGTAATGAGCTGCATCAGGTTGACACATGAGTCAAAACAACTTGTTGAAAAGTGTCAAACTCAGTTTTTGCACCAGCAGCTGTGTCATGTGACAGAAAGCACGCCGATAACTGTTGTCTGTTTAGCGCTTAGCCAGAACCAGTTATTCCATCCTTATATCCATCTTTTGTAATACTGGGTTTCTTCCTCACAGGGGTGAATATGTACCATCATTTCTGTGACTTCGTCAACCTCTACATCTCCCAGCACATCAACAACTCTTTCAGCTCGGATATAAACATCGTCATGTGGGACACGGTAGGTGTACCTGATCCCTGCAGTTTAATTTCTATTTAAATAACTCAATGTTTGGCAGTCGATCAGCACACTTTTGAAACGTGACTTTTCAATTTGTGGTAAAGATGGTGGCAGTAGAAGTAAGGACGGCGAACAAACACAGCAGTAATGTCGCTTTTAAAATGGCACAACGTTGCGATTGTGATTCTAGATTTGGCTCTGATTTCCATACTGCTCTTCTTTCATTTGTGAATCAACATTCATTTGTTTTCTTTGTGTCTTTTTCTAGAGTTTTTATAGTTATGGGGATCTGTTCACTGAGACATGGAGGGCCTTCACAGAGCACGATATCGTCCACCTAAAAACATATGACACCAACAGAGTAGGTTTTTATCGCGTGTTTGGTTGGTTCTTGTACACTTCTTCTCTGTTTTCAAACCCGAGCCACACCTTGATCAAAACCTCCACCATGTCTTGCTGTAGAGCAGGGGTGTCAAACAGTTTTAGTTCAGGGACCACATACCACATAGTAAAATAGTGGCCTAGTGGCAAAATGCCCTTTCAATTGAAACTTCAAACTTTTTCTTTGTTGTGTTTTTCTCAGAAAACGTTCCCGCTGAAGAAACTAGTCTGCCCTGGGGTGTCGAGCACCAGACCCCTCACAGCTCCCTGGTGGTCTAGTGGTTAGGATTCGGCGCTCTCACCGCCGCGGCCCGGGTTCGATTCCCGGTCAGGGAACTTAATATTTTTCTGTTCTAAATTCTCTGGGAATTATTTCCTCTCAAAAAGTTTTCATTTCTTTTCTGGTATTATTTGTTTGTGTATGATTTATTCTCCATACTTGATACGCTGGTCTTCATTTCCTCACAGTCAGCTCTCAACTTTGAGTAATGAAAGAACTCTGGAACACACTGGTATTGAAAGTAGAAAAAAAACCCAAAAAACCCTAACCCTATTCAGTGTATCAAGCATGGCAATGGAATCATACAAAAAACAATAAGTACCAGAAAATGAATGGAAAATGTTTTTAAGAGGAAGCTACAAAAATGTCACTAATTATTTCCAGAGAATTTAGCACAAAAGTTTTAGTTCCCTGACCGGGAATCGAACCCGGGCCGCGGCGGTGAGAGCGCCGAATCCTAACCACTAGACCACCAGGGAGCTGTGAGGGGCCCTATGCTCCACCACCAAGGGTTCAGTCCTTACACTGATATCTGCTATCAACTTTAAATGTGCATTGAAATAGATTCCTGCCCACTCGTTTCTGCAGCAGTGGCAACGTGATCTGAGAAAAACACAAGAAAGAAAAAGTTTGAAGTTTAAGTTGAAAGGGTTTTATGCCACTATTTTACTGGTATATGGTCCCTGAACTTAAAATAAAACACCCCTGCACGACAGCAAGACATGGTGGAGGTTTGATCAAGGTGTGGCTGCTGCTTTACTGCCTCTGAAACTGTGACAAAGTCATTTTAGAGCAAAATGTGTCACATGGGATTAATAAAATAAGCTCCAATGATTATTTTCTAGCTTTCATCACAGCATCACTGCTCAGGTCTCGTTGTTGTGTTACACAAATTTGTTAAAAAAACATTTTTTAAATATATTTTCTTTGAAATATTATGTTATGTTTGACACCCCTGATGTATAGGATCATTCTTTTTTGAAAAGCTATAATGTGGTTACACACGTTAATGGAACATCATACAGAAAAAACCTCGCTAAACCAGTTCCAGCTTTTGTCTCAGTAGTGGTGCCATTTTCCTTTGGTTTGTGCCTAATCTTCTCCAGGATAAAACTTCCTTTTTGCTTGTTCCAGATCAGCCTGAAGCAGCTCTGTGGGATTTTTTGTTTCCTCATTGCACACACACCCCTTTGCATATCTGTCATTATTATAATGATATTTTTGACAACAGTATTAGATTTTATAACAGGCCTCGGTTCTTTCAAGAGCCTTTTGAATTCAGTTTTGTTTGTAACAGCATTTCTGAAGCTTTTACCATTGTGTTAAAGAAAACCAGTAGCTGTTTTTTTCAATACAACTGGAAAACTAACTATAACAATATACCCACATATCCTAAATGGAAGAAGAACTTCGAAACCTTCTGCAGACATTACTTGAAAGTACGTCTCCTTAAAGTGATATATGCTCACGTTGACATATTCATCTCATCTATAGGTGTGTTTCAAAGACGCCTTCTTCTCTCTTCTCCCGAGAATGAGATATGGCCTCTTTTACAACACGCCGCTCGTAAGTTATCTCTCGTCTGTGTGTGTGTGTGTGTGTGTGTGTGTGTGGTCATTGTAATAGCGTTCCTGATGTATATGTTTGCTCTTGGCACTCCACACCATATTCATTTAAGTTTTTTGTTTTTTTTATATTCCATTTTGTGTTTTTGTTTTTATTATTATTCAATGTTCTTTCCTCACCACAAGTACAATGAAATCCGGTCCAGTCGTGAACATGCAGTTTGAGCCCAATATTTATGTGATGTATTCAAAAGCTCAGCAAGTGCTTCCATTATTTAAATGATAATTCCAAGGAGATTACAGTAAAGACGATCCCATGTAAACACGTGTTGTCCCGTGCTCCTAGCCTTGAGATGTGAAATATTGATAGGTCAGCCCGAAGCCGGTGCTTTTGATTGCCCCTGCTGCACACATCATGTTTATATTCATGCGCTCACATTTCCAGCTGCAGCGCAGGAGTGTATGTGTGAGATTGTCTGACTTGAGAAATGCATAGACTCATATAGTATTCATACCAGGGAGATTAGAAAATGTGTTTACAGTTGTCAGAATCCCACCGGGTAACATATTTTTATGTTTTTCATCACAGCTCAACGCAGTCGCACAGAAGTGCGGCCAGATTCAATTAGCCTTCAATTTATTTGAAATCACTGTGCGAGTGTACGTGTGTGTGTGCGTGCGTGGGTGCCTGATGTTTTGTATTGTTTTAATGACACTAAATCTACGTGTGATTGAAATAATGAAATGGGCCCTTTACGTCTCCATGTGTTGTGTCGATGGCAGATCTCAGACTGCTCCAGTGAAGGGATGTTTCGGGTGTTTTCTCAGCACGTCCTGCATCGGCTCAACATCCTGCAAGAGGGGCCGAAGGTAGGGAGGATGTCTTTCCTGAACAAAACAGTTACTTATGATAATATTGTTTATTTTTCATTGATCACCTTTGGTAGTGACGCACAATTATTCTTTTCTCTGGATACTGTTCGTGTCACACTCTTTTCTCTTTGTCAAACTGTTTTCCTGCTGTTCGTTAACACATTCAAGGTCAAAATATTATCGCTCTTGCTTTACCGCCACCACCAACGTAAACAGTGAGACTATGCCATTTTCTTAATAGCTCTGCTCTTGTATGCATGAAGTCATCATTTGCTTTAGAAATAAGAAGTAAACTAACAAGAGTCTGCGTTGAGAGTACATATTTGAGCTGTATTTTTGGATACAAAAAGCATTGGGCATACAAGCCAACACCTACTCTAACCTTTAATGTTTAATATTGTGCAGCCTGTTTACTCTTCGTAAGAAGAATTTTGTGAACAACTCTTAACAGCACAAGAGGAAAACAGCTGTATTGCTCCCAAGTGCGGCCACAATAGGTCGGCTGTTGTAAAAAAACAAACAAAAAATGCCAGCCATGTTGTACAGCCTGCACATCGCCAGTCCAAAAACACAATTACACTTCTGAGAGCCACAAGTTTGCCTCAAGCCTATGAACTTACAAGGTAAGGCACATTTATTTATGGCGCATCATTTAAACACAGGGTAATTCACAGTGCTTTACAAAGTAATAAAATAAAAAAAAAAAAAAAAAAAAAAAAACTACAAGGTTGGGATGCACCGATCCACGTTTTTTCATTTTTTAATCCGATCCCGATACACGAATTTGTAAATCTGCCAATAGCGATATTATTCTGACACCAGAGCTCTGTTTGCTTTAATAGTATTATTATCATTACTGTTGATTTTATATGAGGCTAAAATAAACTTCTCTCTACAGGCAAGTATAAAATGTAAGAATGTTTGCATGTATTGTATCAAAATGCAACTTGAGTTTAGTTAGTAGAAGGTCAGAAAAGAAAACAGTGCGAACTATGTTTGTTCACTTTGGACAATGTGGCAGTCTACGTGACGTCGTCATCTCATGATAAACTTGTTATTAAAACCTCAGAATCACTTAATTAATTCCTGGGGAAATTATTCAGCAATGCAGCACTTTTTCTGGCTCTAGTGCAGCACAAACAATTGGGACTATTTTCAGGGAGTTTAGCGTGGAGTAGGATGTAGCTTCGCGGAGATGTGAATCGTCCGCTACAGCGTAGGACCAATTGTTTCATTGTTTTGATGTCATAAATGTTCTCCTTGACGAGCCGGCGTTTTAAAACAGTAACGGCTTCACAAACATCCACGTCGATGCTTTGTGGTGTTTTGAGTGTAAAATACGTCCAAACAGTGACATGTTGTCATGAAGAGTTGGATAACACAGTGCTATCACACTAGCCTGGTGGCTGGCTGCAAACTGTGGAATGGATTTCCTGACTCATTACTACACGTCTCATTGAGACCCGCCTCCGTTCAGAAAATCCATGCCACATTTTGCAGCCAGCGAGCAGCGCAGCGGCAGGGAAACTCTTGTGGAGTCATTTCAGCAACAGTAAAGCCGAGGCTTCATGGATCAGAAATCTTTGCACGTTAGATCGGAACTTTCCGATCCGTGCATTATGTTTATATCGGACCCCCATACACAAGGCCAGACATCATCATTCGTCTCATTTTACAAACGTTCAGTGTCGTCCCAGATGGTAATAGTTTCCTGCAGTGGAGGATTTGAACACAGTGCTTTAAGCTCAGAATGCTAAACAACAAATTGGCTGAAACTGTGCGTGCAAGTTGTCCTTTAATGCATGCAGCCAAATATCGGGGGTGAAAGGAGCAACTGGCACAGACTGATAACAGGACTTTGACAAACAAATCAAGGTTGAGAAGTGTTTGCTCTGGTGTATAACTCATCTCAGGAGTGAAGTGTCTGCAAGCTGATTGCCACTGTGTTGTTATGAATGGAAAACACTTGCTCTGAGAAGGGGGGAAATTACAGAGGTGAAAAAAACGTTCTGGAGTGAGTGTTTATTCATAGAACATGTACAGAAATTCAATTTTTTTTCACACTGAAGTGGCTTATGTGTCTTGTGAAAAGATGGTCCTGGTATCTTCAACCATTTTGTGAACATCAGCTGCATTTTCATGTATTGAGCTGTGCTTTCGTCTGAGTTTGAAACCTGCTGCCCATAAGTCCTGACGATTGCGTCAGGAAAGGCATCAAGTTTCAACTGAGCAGGGAGGGTTCATCAGTACAAAAGTTTTGAACAAGTTTCTTCAAGTTGAATTGAACCCCCCCCATCAACTGCTGTGATGAAAGTGGATCTCATGAGGAGAAGCGCAGAACGAGTTAATCACGTCGGGGATTAGAGCGCACATCAATACCTCGCTCAGTTTCAGTGGCAGACAAATACTTACTTTTCACAACACTCTTGATTTCCAATCGTTTGGCTTTTGGCAATCATTACTTTACCGGCGCTTTTTGAAAATGCAATCGTGATGTGAACGTTTCACGAATTACCAAGATGTAATTTTGATGATGAAAAAAAACAAACAGTGTTTCATTAAGATGACTGAAACACATTGAATTGAACAGGTGATCCCTCACTCTCTCACTCACTCACAGTCAACCAGACACTTATGATAAGTAACAAACAAAAAGAGCAAGTGTTCAGGGAGCAACTGACAGGGTGAGAACTACAAACAACTGAAGGCTGCGAGCTCTTTCTGTGACGGGGCGTCTGGATCTCTTCACGTGTTTTTCTCAGATCATGTTGCTGCAGCAGAAACCAGTTCGCAGAAATCTACTTCGATGCACATTTCAACTTGATATCATATGTCAGTCCCACCATGTGGCAGCTGAGGTCACATGACGGGACCAGCCAGCTGCTCTCAGCTCCCTGGTGGTCTAGTGGTTAGGATTCGGCGCTCTCACCGCCGCGGCCCGGGTTCGATTCCCGGTCAGGGAACTCAATCTTTTCTCCCCTAAATTCTCTGGAATTTATAACTGCCGCTTTGTAACTTCCTCTCAAATATTGCATTTTCTTTTTTTTTTTTTTTTCTTGTATTTTTTTTTGTGTATGATTCATTTTCTATTCTTGATACACTGGCTTTAATTTCTTTTGAGTAAGCTCTACCTTTACGTAAAGAAAGTGTGTATTTAGGATTTCTGGCCACTATTTTTTGCCGATTTGATTTGAGACATTCTTGAATGCTACATAGAAACATCTCCAGATTAAATTTCCAGATTAAATGCTACATGTATTAATAGCATTAATGTCAAAACATGTGTGCCAATAATTTATTTTAGAGCTGATGATTGCCACTTGAGTATTTCTCTCAGCAGTTCTCAACGAGCTTCTTGAAGAAAAACAGTTAATTAATTCATCCAAACTTCTTCTTCAAAGTTTTCTGGTTGTCATGTCCTGTTTGTGAATGAATAAGGTCTTGCTCATCTTTATTCTAGTGTCTGAAAGGTGACATACTTGAGTACTGCATGCACATGTACACTATATGTATAGATATGCTCACTCCCTCATTGCTTTTTATCTCCACAACTCCTCTTAGGTACTTTGTGGTGCCTGACAGTGACTGACTGTATCTGTGTGACCAGCGTAACCCGAGAACTTCTTCCTTCACATAGAGGAACTCATTCTGTATTCATACACCTCGTGAAAAATATGCTAAGAAGCTTCTCAACGAGACACAGACGAAGCTGTTGGCAATAGCCGATTGAAAGAGGGGTCTTCTCGGCCCTGACCCAGCTCCTCCTTTCATCCCCAGATTAATGGCATGAGCCACAAACTCACTCTTGCTCCTCTTCCTCCATTGTGCGTTACTCCAGCATCTCTCTTCTCTAAGCTCTCATCATCATAATTTGCTTAAATCTGGCCCTGCTCACCATTGTATTGCTTAGAATACTCGATTTTTTTTAATGTAGTGGAGAAGACGTTATGTGTTGAATTAACTCACACTCACTGTTTGTTCTACTATGTTTTGCTTTTTGTGCATAAACAAAAACCCATTTTGTTTTCAGCCTTATTTTAAAAAAATGTTGACGTTCCCCAAAGGTTTGCTCACTCTTCCTGACCACAAGGTGGCAGCAGAAGACTACAAAAAAGAAAACCTCTCTGCACTGACTGTATAAGCTGAGAGTGCATCAGAAAAAAAAAACCCAAAAACTCCTTGTTTCCACCTGAGCAAAAGGCTTGTATTGTGACTTTATTGGTTTTCTCCCGTCCACTGCTGTATAAAAGAGACACCTGATGCAGAAAGCGTTAAGTTATTTTAGATGAGGGCTGTGTTTTCCAGGCCGCCTATCTTTCCCGTCCTTGGCTGATTGATTATTGGGCGCATTGCTGTTTTCAGGAGGGGCGTGTTCGTGTCACCCTGCTGGCACGCAGCACAGAATACAGAAGGATTCTCAACCAAGTGGAGGTGAGCCGGAGCACAACAGCACCCCCCCCCCCCTCCTTTCTGGCGCCTTTCAGCCAGCCGTCACTCTCCACCTCCACACCTTCTCTCCCTTTTGTGTGTCCTTTTGATTTCTTTCCTTTGTTACTTTATCCATCTCTCACACTCCCCCTGCTCCGCCCTCCTCCTTCCCCTATTGATTTACTGCCCGCCTCTGTTAAGTGCTTATTCAAAATCTTATTTTGTTGCAAAAGAGGCTTGTGGGTAATATTGTCGCTGCCCATATGTTCTTGCTCACACATTGATTACAGTGTGTTGTTGTTACAGCTGGTAAATGCCCTCAAGACTGTACCTTTACTGGAGGTCACTGTGGTGGACTACAAATTCAAGTGAGTTCTAGAGCGCTCGCCACGTGGCTGCCAGAGCTGCTTGGGAATGTACCCGTGTGAACTTTTTTGCATTGTTTTCCCATTTACATAATAAAGTTGACTAATGTGTGATTCCCTTCCCCGCCTGTGTCGGTCAGGGACGTTCCCTTCCTGGAGCAGCTGAGGATCACCCACAACTCTGACATCTTTATAGGAATGCACGGGGCCGGCCTCACGCACCTCCTCTTCCTCCCAGACTGGGCTGTCATCTTTGAGCTGTGAGTGACATTTTATTTATTTATTTTTTTTTGGGGGGGGGGGTCCAAGTTTGTGCATGTGTGAGTGTGAGTGAATGTCAGGCGAGGCAGAGGAGCGTGGAGAGCTCTGGGGGTTTGGCTGCTGTGCACTCAAAAGTACCCCCCCCCCAGCCAACTTCGGTGTAAGATGATGAAATACCGCCTAATTGAGCCGGCATTCATCACACCTGGCCGTCCCGGGGATTAATCGGGACGCGATTGCACGTGTGCCTGTGCGTTTGCAGCGGCGTGAGGGTTTTGTGTGGCGCTCAGCAAGAATCGCAGTACAGAGAACGAGTGAAAGGGAGGCAGACAGAGACGTGCATGAGATAAAGTGTCTGCATCTGTCCTTCCCAGATATAACTGTCAGGATGAGAGCTGCTACCGCGATTTGGCTCGACTGCGGGGCATTCGATACGTGACTTGGCAGAAAATGGACAAAGTGCTCCCACAGGACAAGGTAGGGGAAACTCCCATACAAGCCATTCGCTCACCAGGACTTCAGTGGGAACGTTTCGCTCTTCATCTCAGCGCACGCGCACGCACGCACACACACACACACACACACACACACACACACACACACACACACACACACACACACACACACACACACACACACACACACACACACACACACACACGCACACACGTTTAATCACGTGCCTATACAGGATCAGTAGAGTACACATACACATTTCAGTTCTTATTTATGTGATCTCCGTGTCATCGACCTGCAACAGCAAGGACGACCTGACAACACAAACACACATTTGTATGCTTTTATATGTCTTTTAATGTATGCATTTTCTCTTGTGCTTTCCTCAGGGTCACCATCCCACCCTCGGGGACCATCCCAAGTTTACCAACTACTCCTTTGATGTGGGGGAGTTCATGCGCGTCGTGCTGGAGGCCTCCACTTACGTCACACAGCATCCGAAGTGGCAGCATCACATGCTTCATGTTGAACTCTAGAGGAGCATTTGTCACATTTGAAGAACTCTTAATCTCAATCCGCTGTTTGATGTGAGTGTGAAAGGCCTTTTCACATCAGCAGAGGGATATTTAGGATGTTTTTAAAAGTGGCGACACTCGGTGTGGCGAGGGGTTTTTTTTGTCGCCTCCCAATCCGCTCCCCTGAATGGTCCAGATAAATGGAAGCAGCACATTCAGACAGCTGAAGTTTGAGTAGCTTTCACCAGCTCTATTAATGTCAAATCAGTTAAAAGACTTGGCGTGTGCACTCGAAGCATCTGGAGTGCAATAAGATGTGTCCTATGTTTCTTCATTACCTCCAGTGCGTCTACTTCATTCCGTGCCGACAAAGTTAACAAATGAGCAGCTGTTGCGGCGTTCCTTCACATGCGACGTCTTGTCCCATTTGATCAGTGTCACGGCGACGCGAGTCTCTTTAGAGTTGTTGACAATCACACCAGACTTTGTGAGCACGCTGGAGCTCCTGTGACGTGCAGTATTAACATGCTGGATTCACACATGTCAACCAGAAAATGTGTATTTGGTCGATTATTTATTTGTTGTCTTTAATCAGCCTTGCTTGATTAATAGGAAGATTTGCCAAAATTACGACATACTCATACTTACAAATATAATACTATTCAAGAGGAAATCAGACTGCTTTCAACGCTGCAGATTTATATTAAAGACACGTTGTTACAATGAAGTATTAATACAAAAAATGAAAAAACACCACTTTTTGTGCTTGGATTAGTGCTTGTTTATAATTTATTACAGTAAGTCTGAGTGATGCTCGCAACAAAAAACCTACAATTCTCCAAATTTTAAAAAGACTACATTAGTCAATCCCACCAGATCAGTGTTTTATGTTTTTGATTGGAGCCTCACACCAGAAATAATATTTATATATATATATATATATATATATATATATATATATATATATATATATATATATATATATATATATATATATATATATATATATATATATATATATATATATATATAAATAACTGGAATTAACACTCCAAACATTGCGACAACAGCTTTTTCAGATTTAACCTCTAGTGTTTAACTGGATTTTTGAGGTTTTTAGGATTTTTTTTATTTGTCAACTTTTTATTTAAACCAGTGTTTTTGTGATATACTGTGCCTGTGTGTGTGTGTGTGTGTGTGTGTGTGTGTGTGTGTGTGTGTGTGTGTGTGTGTGTGTGTGTGTGTGTGTGTGTGTGTGTGTGTGTGTGTGTGTGTGTGTTTTAGAGTATGATAAAGTCATTTGCATTTTAACAAAGGAAGTGTCAGTATTGTGAAATTATGAAGTTGGTGCTATTACCCGTTACCTTTGCTTCAGCCTCGTAGATGATTTTACATTAACATCTTACAGTTAAGTTGTCAGAAACTACATGGGCAGTTTCTCTGCCTGTCTGTAAGCTTATATGTTTTATTTATCCAGTAACCATGTTGGACTGATCCTGACCTTTTTTTTTTTTTTTGAAGTCAGGGCTTTACATAAGGTTGTAGGTCACTTCACATTCAAGATCTGTGTAATATTTTTTGAAATAAATGAATCTTTAAAAAGAAAATGCTGAAGTATGTAATTCTGTGTGTGATATTAGGCATCACGGACTTCAGTCATTAATTTAATCAATCATCCTTTGATGGCTGACCTTGGAGGGGAGGGGGCTGAAACCTCTGTCCTGCCAGTTCTTGCTGATGCCAGACAGCTCTTTCCCGTGGCTTTCATTATTTTAGTGAGTTCAGGTCTGAGGAGGGAAAGGGCTCTCCGCAAAAGGGCACTTGTTCAGTTTTTACTGTCACCATCATAAATCTGGATGACCTCAAAAACACCACCTGAGTTAACAGTGACGCACAGTGACCACGTGGGGGCAGTGCAACACCACACATGAGGCGCAAACCTTCAACCTTGCGCTGCGTGATCGTCCCTGACAGCCCCATTCAGGAGGTGTGCGCGCTCAGACGCATTTATTCACAAACATATACCCAGTGGGTCACAAGACGGCGGCGTTTGTTCTGAAGTGTTTGCTTCAAATATCACAAGTCTGGTGTCAGCAGTCGCGCTCCTGTGTGCTCTTTTGGCGGATGTTGTGACTGAACTTTCTGAGTATTGACAGACACCGGGCCTGTCTGGAATGAACACTATTTATGGCCCAGCTCGGGTTACTGCCAGTGACCTCGTAAAGAAATGAAGAATCTATGCGAGGGTGGTGGGGAGGAGAATCAAAAACAGAGGAACCAAGATGTCTGTTCTCATTAACCTTCATGCCCGCTGCAAATCGATGTCCAAGCCGGTTTTTTTGTTGTTGTTTTTTTTGCACAAAACTGAGCTGCTGACTCTATCCAAAATGCAACCTCTCAGTGGAAGAGAAGACGAGAAACACACACGATCTCCAAAACCAGCACTTCCACTGAAAGCACAAAGCTTGAGGGAAAAACGTTGTGGAGTTACAAACACGCCACACACCCTCCCTTGTCACAGTGGAGATGATTGCCTCGCCGGTCACCGGGACTCAGCGTGCGTCCTCGTGCGTAATTAGCAAGTTTCTCTCACCTCTCATTAACAAACAGGCCTTTTTGCTTTTTGTTGCCTGGGGCATCAGATCGGGGTCCCGTGGACGTGTGTCATCCAGATTTCTTTAACAAGGTGTCTTGGTCTATGTGAGTTAATGTGGAATTGTCGTCCTTGATAGTGAAGACTGGCTTCAGAGCGCCTGATTCTCGAGTTTAATCACTTCTGATAGAAGCTGCGAGCAAAGTCACGAGGTCACGTTTGATCCCTAATTCACACTGCACATTTACAATGGAGTCTGAAAACTCTCAATCAAAAAATGTCTTCGCTGTGTTGATGGCGAACGTTTTCTGACTGTCACCATTATTTCCTTAGTCTCCCAGATATATACTGGCTTGATTTCCATCTTTCGTGCCCAAGGGTGACTTTACACCCGTTTCCCCTGTGTTTTACCACCGGATCATTATCATAAACTAATTTATCTCGGAAGACAAATATTTCTCACCGCTGAACTCAGACAAATCAATTACAATCTGCTCATCTTACATTGGGAACTTTTTCAGGCGTCCCCACACAGGAGAAACAGCGCCTTTCTGGAGGATTAATGTAGAAATATCGATCTGAGAGGAAGAAATATTACTCAAATCACCAACAGATATTTCCCTAACGTTTTCTCCCATGGGTGATGATTATTGGGTGAATAATTTCAGATGGGATCCTGTAACCGTGATGAGTGTTGCGCGACTTAAATAGAGGCCTGCACCTTTTGGACAAGGATTTCTGCGATCGTCGACCATCTCTTCTGAGGAGCGAAATATTGGGACACCTAGAAAAAAGAAATCTCAGCAAAACTCCTCGAATTGCAACGGGAAGTGAATTAGATTTCACACCATTCAACGGGGTCCACGGACGTGGTTATGTCGCATGATGCGGTTTCCTCTGATACTATCTGGCTCTTCTGACGAAGGATAGTTGCGATAAGTGCCACGGGCCGTTGCATCCATTAGCCGCCCCGCTTTGAGATAAAAGGCCTCCGATCCCCGCAGGGACGCGCAGGTTCACTGCTGTGGATGCAACCACTTCCCGTTGCAAACAGGATATATTATGTTTTATCAACTTTGTGGTGTTTTTTTTCTCTCCCTTCACTTAGTGTTTACATAATAAAACTACTTTTGTTTATATATATATATATTTCTAACTTAGTTGCCTGACAGCAGAGTACAAACAGAGTCAGCCCAGTGACATGACAGACTGCAGCTGTCCAACCGACTGGCGCGTGTCTGGCGCTGTCCGCGGTGCTGAAACTTGGATATTTTACTTCTCTTTAATGTTTTTTTTATCTGGAGCTCTCAACCAGAGCGCCGCGTGTGCCTCTCTCCTGGCAAACCTGCATCAATGTCTAATCTGTTCTCAGTTCAAAGCCAGACAGATCGATTTGTAATAGATTCAAGCAAAGATTAATCGGTTGAAAACAACATGCTGCACTTTCTTACTTTTCGCACAGGTGGTAGAAATGATCCACGGGTGTTGAGGGCAGTGCCAGACAGGGATGTTCGAAATTGCTCCTCGCTAACCCCGAATTCCATTACATTGCACGGGTCCTGCTATTTTTGCTTAGGCAAGTTCGAATTATTTTTCCTGAAAATATAGATAGATAGATAGATAGATAGATAGATAGATAGATAGATAGATAGATAGATAGATAGATAGATAGATAGATAGATAGATAGATAGATAGATAGATAGATAGATAGATAGATAGATAGATAGATAGATAAATAAATAAATAAAACCTGTCACTGACACAGGGCCCATCGTGAAGAAAAGAAGGGAGACGTATGAATGTATCTGATAGCCCTCACCTTGGGTCGTTAGCAGACATCGACTTCCCCTAAGTCGTAACGACTGCAAATACAGCGCAAAGCAATCAATCGCCATCAACACACTAGAATATTCTAGGGATGGAATAATTGATAGGCTGTCTCCTGGTGCGTAACGGAGAGGCTGCGGTGATTAAATTCTGTTTAACATCTCGGTGGGGTGAAGGTAGAGGTGGTTTGGGGAGTAGATTTACATCGTTTACGCGTAAAGCCGATCACACAAGCTGAGTATTGATGTCCGCACAGCACCGGTAACATGAATGTGGAAGAGAGAGTGGCTATTATTTGAAGAGGAGGGGTCATGGTGGGCTTGTGCGCAGTGGTGCGCCTGTCAGTCACTGAAAGAGGAGCAATAACAGTGGTCATACCCTCTTCCCCCTCACCCACGAGGAAAGAGACATAATGAAGTTTTGATAATAGAGATGTCAGATGTGGCCCCATGCTTGAGATTACGATTAAGCAAATTCAAATCAATACAGAGCCACATTTTCAAGCGTCTACTTCTCAGCTTGGAAAACATTAATTATCATGAGGTGTATTGCTACAGTGCTTCGCTAAATACGCATACGTGCCGCTTTCCAGTTTGCAACAGTGTGGATTCGATTAATTGTCATCCCGAGAATGCATTTGTCACGTTTTGAGACTCTGAATAGCACAACTTGCATGATAAACTGTGACCAGTCCAGAAAAAAAACGGTCACGCATCCCATCTCTCATTGACCCTATGTCGGCAAAGTCCAGGCTACTTGTAAACTACATGACATCAGTGAGAGAGAAGTGGGTGTAAGAGGGAGCTGGTGAACTGGGCGGGCGTTGGTGCACGTGTTCTGAATGGGGAAGACGGGCTCGCATCGCATTTCTCATGTCCAATCGATCCTTGCTCGGGAGGAGCGACTGGAGAGCAACTATCACTCCTGCATCACTATACCTTCACTCTTATCAGCATCTCTCCGGCGACTATAACGCCTTTGTGTGACAGACTCGCGCAAAGGGGGATGAACTTGTGTGGAGTGTTCGCCGTACGCACCAGCCCGGTGTCGCTTTGAGGGAATTACGCACTTCTGATGAGTTTCTTCTTAGTCCGGTTTTAAGATGGGACTCGGTGAGATTTTGGCACACCGGACCTCGCCGCCGTTGCGCGAACACATTATTCCCAGTTGGTTTTGGAGAGCGGGCTCCTCAGCTTGGCTGTAGCCCTCCTCAGTCCTGCTTTTAGTGTTTCTTCTTCTTCTTCTTCTTTTTTTCGCGGGCTTCGGAACCTGGGACAGGAGGTTCACAGCGGATTGCCCCGATTAATGAGGAAAACAAAATTTGCGGAGTTGGAGCAAAAAGTGGCAAAGCGCGCTACCATGTCACCTGGATCCTTTACAGTTCCCCTGTGACCATGTCATCGAGGTTATAGATTTGGGTAAGGTGATACTTTTTCCCCTACAGATCTGATTATTGTTCATTTACTCAATTTCCACTATATTTCCATGGCGCACGGTCAATAGACTCAATGACATGAAGCAGGGGTCAGAGAGGGACTTTGTAGGAATGTAGAACATTTCTCCATGGGCAGCTGGGAGGGAAGGGGTGGTGACTGGCTGACTGACTCACTAAATGACGGGCGAACTGAAAGCAACTTTGATGTTCTTGGCTCAGAGCGCAGTGAACACATTTGCCGAGGAACCCTTACGGGATGTCAGGAGAAAACCTTGCCCATCTCCAAGTAACTCGTCTCCCTTTTCTGTGCGTAAAAATGCACTGCACGAGGATCCACTTTAAAACGCCTGGGCTCGGAGCGCGTGCAGTATAGGAGAGACCGTGGAAGACCGAGGTGAGATTGATGCAGTGTTTCATCACTGTGAGGTTAAATAAGCGCGATGGGAGCTCGACGCCGCTTAGCACCTATTGAGTGATTCGCAAGGCTGATCCGCTGACCAGGCTCGTTTTTACGCGCAGTGCTTGGATCGGGATCGGCTGGGAATACAGTCAGAGCGCGCAGAGCGCAGACGTATGGGGGAGAGATGAAGTGCTGCTGGGTTCTCCGGGCAGATTGCAGGGAGGTGTGTTGCGGAACCTAATGGTCACACTCCATTGGGCGCGCACAGTCGGCATGCTCTCTCTCTCTCTCTCTCCCTCTCTCTCTCTCTCTGTGTCTCTCTCTCTCACTCTCTCTCTCTCTCTCTCTCTCTCTCTCTCTCTCTCTCTCTCTCTCTCTCTCTCTCTCTCTCTCTCTCTCTCTCTCTCCTCCCCACGCACACACACACAAACTGAGAGGGAAAATTACTTGGTGCATGTTAATGGGCGCAGTAATGAGACCCAACCCCTATCGTGTTGTAATTGTTAGTCATCCTTGTCTCCACCCCTCCCTCCCTCCCTCTGCCTCTCCCCCTCCCCCCGTTCTCGTTTATATATCTCGCTGTCCCGCAGCTCGACTCCGCAATTTGTAGTGTATTGAGAGACTGTAATTATTTCCCCATTGTTTTTAGCACGCGGCACTGGCACTCCACAGAAAGTGGTGTCATTAGTGTGACAGCAGAGAGAGAGAGAGAGAGAGGGGGGGAGAGAGAGAGAGAGAGAGAGAGAGAGAGAGAGAGGCAGAGCAAGACGGAGAGAAGGAATCGGTCTGGGGACTTAATTCTCATTGACAGTCACATTAACACAGGAGCGGCACTCTTAATCCTGGGGAGATTACTCTCTCCAGTTTGACCCTCCTGTCACCCAGCCATCCTCCACACATTCGTTCACACCCTATGACAAACACCTGTGAGAGGATGGAGCTCTGATGTCTGTCCTTTTCCCTCTCTGCAGTGGATGGCTTCCCCCCCCCCACCCCCCCCCCCCCCCCCCACCACCAACCAACCACACACCCGCTTGGCAATTACTTCTCAATCCAGACACTGTCATCTGGACCCTTCCCTGTTCGACCCCCTCTCCCCTCCTCCTCCGTTTTGTGGCAGCTCCCAGCAGTGGGACAGCCGCTATTCTCAGAAGGCCATTCAGCTAGACATGTCTCAACAGCCTCCTATCTACTTACCCTACAGAGGGCTGTTCGAGCTGACTGGTGGTGGTGGTGGTGGTGGTGGTGGTGGTGAATGGATTGTATGTACTTGTGATTGGGTATGAGGACACAGTCAAGCACAGTGGAGATGGGCGGCAGCGGGAGGACAGGGAGCACAACGGAGGCGAGAGAAATGAGCTGGAGAGACAGATATATTTGTCAGAGATGAGGTGAGGGAAGGAGCTATTGTGTGTGTTTGTGTGTGTTTGGGCATAGGGTCACATTATGAATGAATACTGAAAAGAGAAAAAAAACACATTTCCATAACACCAATAATTATCAAATTATTAAATGAAGTGTCCACATATTGACATTTGTTTACGTAATGCAGATGCAGCTTTGGGTGTGTTTGATAGGTGAAATCTTTATTAGTCATAGCCGCATCCCTGCACAATGGATTGTTGTGAATCTGTGCGTGAGATGATGGTGATCATGATGATGCATGTGTGTGCTGTGCGTGAAAGACGTCAGGGTGATGTACTGGATGAATAAGCAGAATTAGGCATGTAGAACTGAGGGGGTGACAGCAGGGTGACAGATTGGACACACACACACACACACACACACACACACACACACACACACACACACACACACACACACACACACACACACACACACACACACACACACACACACACACACACACACACACACACACACACACACACACACACGCACACACGTTTTGACATTAACAGATTGATTGTGATGAGTGAATAGCCACCAGAAAAGGCCCGTAATGTCGGGAGGGAGGGGAGGTCATTCTTTCATGTCATGGGCAACGCGATGGAGAAAGGCCTCTCATTTGTAAATGACAGTGTCCCGGACAGTTTTTCATTTTGTGCCGTTTTCTTGGTGTATTGAGTCAGAGAGCAGGAGCGTCACAGACTATAGCCGTTGGAAATATTGCCTTCACTCAGCCCGGTGAAACCGTGGCTCAGACAGAGAGCGAGCACTCACACGGGGACTGACTTGTCTTCTCAAGCCAGGGATTCATGACTCGAAGGAGGAAAGAGAGATATTAGATCAATGAGGGTGAGGGCGGTGTGTATCTCTTTTCTTAGCTCAGCCACAAAACCACAAGTGCATAGAGGTCATGGCCTGCGGTGAAGAAAGGGTATAGTTCAGGTGTTGGTGGCGTGCCACTGTGATAATGTGCGAGTTTGTTATCTGTGAGTGGTGGCTTAGATTAGGCTTCTGTACGAATCCAGTGCAGTGATAGTTAAAAAAAAAAGGTTCCTGTCTCCAATCCAAACATCTCATTAAAATCATGATCTCTTTTTCTGATTACCATCACAATGTGGTTTTCTTGCAGGGATGTACCCTTTTCTCTGGCATACACGTTATTATTTTTACCACAGGGAAGCAGGAAGGGAGGATATTTGTTTTCAATGCGTAGACATCAAAGCAACTTCACCAGGTTGTACAGAGATCTGCATTAAATTTATGAATATATATTCAAAGAGTTTCATTGTTTACAAATGGATCATTTTGTGTACATTGTTGGCGTAGTTAAAATTTTCTGAACAGCACAAAGTTGTATTGCTTAGTTTTTTTTCTTCCAATTGTACCCAGTGTTTTCTACTACTGCGCTTTTAAGTACTGGTGATTGAGACTGTTTTTTTTTTTTTTTTTTAGCAGATTCTGTGAGTAAAAAAGTGGAGATATGATCGAACTTTTACTTTCAGGCTGCAGCCTTGTTGTCAGAGATGGTTCACAGGGTTGAGGCCTCATGCTGTCCTCGTCCTCCATTCTCTCTCATGTCAGCCGGTGACAGTGAGGCCCTGTGTTTCCTGTGAGGTGGTACTGCACCGGCCACGCTGCCTCTATTTCCATCTGCAAGGGTCTGCTTTGACTGACGGCTCCCCTGTGCTGCCCAGATAACAGACAGCACGAGACACATTCAAACTTACAGCAGTTTGAGTGTTATTGGATTACTGTTTATTCAGTGCCAAGCAGTTATTTTTAAACATCTGCGTGGAAGTTTGTAGTAATTGATTTAAGCTCAATTTGAGTCATTATCCATCAATGGAGAGTTTTGAAGACGTCCTATTCCTTTTGCAAAGTCTGAAAATAACTCCACTTTACAGGTCTCAAGGTGATTTTCTCTGCAGCTCCGACTCACTTTGACCATGACAAATCTCCCTAAGTGATAGTAATGATTGTAATTGAACAGGCACAGTTCCTTCCCACGGTGTGCTATCTATCACCTTGGATGCAATCTGCTGCTGCCGTTCACGTGTGCGCGTGCAACCTCGTCCATCTGTGTGTGTTTCTCTTCAAGAGATCCCTGTTCACGCCCCTCTGGCAGCTGGCAGATGTGCTGGTAACTGGGAATGACAGTGGGAGTGTGTCTGTGGGATTATGAAAATAAGTATACTCCCAGGGTGCTCTTCTGTGTGGGTCCGCCGTACAGCCACGAGGAGAAAGCGATGCAGTGGTTTGCAGCAACAGCCTGAGGCGGTCATCACAGCTACCCCCAAACAGCTCAGCCACCCATGAGGGGGAAGGAGTGGATGGGTAGAGGAAGA
Source organism: Blennius ocellaris (assembly GCF_963422515.1). NCBI lineage: Eukaryota > Metazoa > Chordata > Actinopteri > Blenniiformes > Blenniidae > Blennius > Blennius ocellaris. Next base: position 20,857,054 of record NC_137653.1, read on the forward strand.
GAAGGAGGGATGAAAAGAGAGCAGGGAGGAAGAAGGACAGTGTCCAAACCTGGATGTGAGCAGGGCCGAGAGGGTTCAGTGTGGAGGTGGACGGGTAGCAGGGGCTGAGGTTGAAATCTGTCAGGGGAGTGAGCGAGCGTGCGTAAGTGCACACACACACTTTATGTGGGTGTGTACGTGCTGGAGGTGATGGCTTTGTAATGAAAACAGCAGGCAGGCAGCGGCCGAGGCTCCCTCTTGGTGGCTGACTGATGTCAGTCACCGGCGGACTATAGCCCCTCTCAGGTACCGCTGCCCTGATGAGGATGAATGATTGTTCCTGTGTGTGCACAAGTGTGTGTGTGTGTGCGTGAGTTTACACCCAGAAATCAATCCACCTCAACTGTAATTTATTAGAGTTTGGACATGAAGTGGATCACACCTTTTCTTGATAGCATATTGCATATATTTCATGTTTATCACTCATATTGTGATAGAAGTGTCCCGGCTGGGTTGAGGAGTCGGAGAGAAGTAGTGATGTCGTCTGGTTTAGAGACGGTGACACTGGAGGAGGCAGAGCTGAGGACCAACAGAACGGAATGAGAGGCAGCTGATGTTGGACAGATTGGTGGGAAAGTGAGAGAGACTACAGAAACCACATTTTAGATTTTCTTTCTTGCTTTCTGGGTTTACAAAAGACATTTTGGAGGGAGCAGTTATGACAAGTCTCCGGGAAGTGATGTGCAGAATCGTGACATAAATCAAAGGTTTGGGTGTGTGGTGCTTATTCAAGTAATGGTGCAGTTGTATGACAACATTTCTGTGTCAGCAGATCCGTTCTTGATATCTGTGTACGATCCATGTATGGAATTACTCTTGTAAGCGCATGCGAGAAGGTTAGAGGCCCTGCTTGTCTCAGGGGGAGCCGAGTGATATGGTGTCATGCTCCGGAGAGTCACAGACAAATTAATTCACTTATTGACACTGCTGACACGTCTCAGTGACTTTGTAAAATGAACAATTGATCAGGCTTCCTCTCTCTCTCTCTTTTCCCTGTGCACCATCTTTGCCTCTCTCTTACTACTCTATTTTCCTGACTTCTATCCTTCATTCTGTTTGCCCACTCTCTCCCAGCCCTTTCCCCCCACTTTTTCCCTTCCCTCTATTGTCTCTTTCATTTGTATCAAGCGCCCCTTTTCATCTGACACACCCATTGACAGGCATGGCACGTACTGTAATTAATATAATTACGTGCAAGCTGGTCATTAGAAGCAGAGGGGACTGATATAATCAAGATGTTAGTTTGTCTGCATATAGTGTCTGGGTATACACGGTTCTGCATGGACAGTACAAGAGGGAGACAGTGCATGTGCGTGTGTAAAAGAAGCAGAAAGTGTGCTTTTTTTTTTTTTTTTTTGGTCCCGCGCTTGGAATAAATTAAAACAGTTGTGTGATTGTTTCTGGAGGCCCACAGCTGTGCTTCACTGGAGGGTTTCACCCAAAAGGGTCAAAGTAGCAGCTCAGACTACAGAGAGGCCGAAGCCCATAAAAAAAATCAAAGTAGGAGCCACATCAAGGTTGTTTATTTTCCATTAATCATAGTTTGAGCACAGAACAAAATGAATGGCTCCTGCTCTCTGGAGACGCATCGTCAGGGCCATGTGTCTACTCTTATTTAGCTCCGGGCCGCCATCGGATATCATGAAGGGAAGGATCCAGTCAGAACTGGCAATACACACACAGGCACACACACTTTCCAAACTCTTTTATTATCTTCTGAAAGAGTAGTTTGCACCATTAGCGGAACGACTCAAGGCCGGCCCTGCAGCCAGGTGGACAATGGGTGTGCATCATCCCAAATGGAAAAATATCTTCACCCAGGATGTATTTCAAGACGAGCGTGGTGATTTATTTTTAACTCTGCATGTTGTAAGTTGAAAAGGAACATGAAAAAGTCAACATACTCAAGATCACTCTTATTATAAATGCAAGCCTTACCCCCAGACCCCTCGCTACCCTGGGTCAGGGGACAGTTACAACCACAACCCCCAAAAGCCCCCCCATTGTTTAATGGATCTCCTTCTGCTGAAATTCACAATGTCTTTCCAACACGCATGTCCAGTCGTTGTCTAAAGGTTGGAAAGGCCAGGAAGCCTTCTAGATGTTAGAAGAGAGAAGTGAGAAGAACAGATGCTCACGGTTGGAATGGAAGATAAACTACAGAAAGAAAGTAAACTCATTCAACACAAAATGTTGGAAATCATCCTCCTTTCAACATCAATACATACAGTAAATCTCAAAAGTGTTAAATACTCTGGTGTTTTCCCTTCCTGATCCTGACGTTAACAACCAGAGTCTCACAGCTCGTGACAGATGCTGCCAAAACTCTAAACCTAACTTCATGTGTGTTAAGGCTTGAAAGGGTGAGTATGTGTGCACAAAAGTTGTTTAAAGGCTAAAAGGGAGGGACTTACAGCTGACTGTTTGAGCTGAACATCTGAATGATTGAGACGTTCACTACTCAAAAATAATATAAAATCACAGTTTACTTGTTTAAATTTTTTTTTTGGTTTCATGACAAAAGAAAGTCTCAGCTGGAGAAAAAAAGGCAACAGGCGAGAGGGATCAGCGTTGCAGATACTTCCTTTGTGTCGGGTGAAAGGATGGCGGGAGAGGAAAACTGCCAAAAATGTGTTTGTGGGTGTGTACAGTCATCTAAAAGTGTCTCTTTTTCTTTCCACCTTTCCATCCATCTTGCAGTGCTGAGGGACACTAACTTTTAATGGCCTTTTATTGCTTTATTAGAGTGCGGCAGATTTACGGGCTGGGCAGTGCCTCTGTCTGTCAGCGGCTCGGAGGAGGCTCTCTCTCTGAGCTATGTCAGTCGGACTGGCTGTCTGGGTTTTAAACGACAAACTTGTAAAAGAGGAAACCAGGGACCCAGGCCTTGGCCACATACGACTTGTGGTAGATAGCTAATATTTATGAGCCTGTTACTGTGTGCAACCCCCCCTCCCACCCCCCCAAGCATAAAGCAAGTACAGGTCTCCATCTGACACTCGCCCTGCACTGTTGTAGTGGAAGACGCTGTTAAAACACTTTAATGAGACTTGCTAGCAACGTGGGCACATGACAAGTGCATTCAGCAAAACTACTGTTGGGCCTGCAATAACTGCATGACTAGAGCCAAGTATGTGGGC